>NW_026939141.1:0-8900 GCF_032062105.1 Saccostrea cuccullata | reverse complement strand
TGAACTTATAGGAAGTTATTTGTCCTAAGAAACTTTGTACAAATTATTATATGCTACGGCAAAGGGATTTCTAAGATATACAATAAATTGAACAGTCGTTTGTTGAACGAGTACGGCTGAGACAACCATTTTTCGTCACAAGTGACTTGCATAGTGACGTCATTTTCACATTGTGACGTCACAAACAAGGAGCAAAACTCTATTTAGCATACGCTATTTATAGAACTTGTGTATGGTTATGTGTGTACCCAATTTCATTCTAATCTGAATTGTGGTTTTGTAGATGTAGAGATAGTTCGCGAACTTTTTGATCATCCCTCGTATAAGCGGTGTTAATTGAAAGCACATTTGTTATTAAAATAAACCCGGATTCTCATTCTTCAAGGTATAGTACCGTACTGTTAAAAATACCGTATCGTTTCAAAAATACCGGTTTGGTATCATACATTTTCATCCTTAACGGCATCCAACCCTAGGCTGCACATGAAAGTGTATATCAAATGACTGCGCACAAAAGTGAAATGTGAAGCCCACTGTCCACATAAAGTAAATATCAGTTCGACAAGACAAAAGATATCAAATCGGTTGTCAACAAAAGAAGCATCACATCAACCGCATAGTAAATATCAATTTAAGATATAATAAGTATTATTTAGAGCAATCTAGAAAAAAAAAAGCACCTCCCACCTTTTAGCTATGGAGCATCCAAACTTCCGCTACAGTTCCTACATGTGGCCTCGACGGAGATTTTGCATCCTCGGTATATATATTTCCACAAACAACGTAAGTTTCAATCTGATTAGTTTTGACAATGGGTAGACGTAATTGAATTTAAGTCAGTCTTAACTGATAAAGAGGACGGTTTAACATTGCTGTAGATAGAGATTGTTCCTAATTTATTTCAGGGGTCTTAATATCTCAGTTTAATTATATACAGTGGACCCTCATTTATCCGGACGCTTTGGTTCCCAGTTCATTTGTCTGGATATGTGAAGCATCCGGATATCTGAATCACCAGTTAAACAAGACAGAATAACATTTTAAAATTTCGTTCCGATGAAAAGTCGTCCGGATACTGAAGCATCCGGATATCTGGCGTCCGGATATCTGAAAGTCCACTGTACATAAACAGGCTATACAGACAATTCTTCGATGGATTTTGATATTCCGGATTTTTATTGTGTTATTGAAATGGGACGTTAAAAATGAAGTGAAAAAGATGCACGGAAGTCGTCAGCGATAAATATTTAAGATAAAATTTTAATAAGGGGCTAAAAATGGACTTGAATGTGTTTGCACGAGAAGAGGGGAAAATGGGGAGGGGGTGCAGATTCTACCTAATATATGCTGCATCCGTGACGCCATGGATTTTTCTGAAGGGGACACAATAAAAGCAGGGAAAGCAAACAGGTTTTCAGGAAATTTATTCAACATAGGATTTTACCCATAACTTTGAATTTTCATTTTCGTGTGGATCAAAATATAACGTGTAGATTTTGTGTAGAATAATTTTTTTTAAAAGATTTTGTAAAATTTAAACATCATACTCGAACATTGCCAGGGAAATATTTCTACAAAATTCAGCATTTAATTTCTGTAAGTGCTTTTGATCAATTGAATCAGATTTTTTTTTTTACCGTGCTGTATCTTAGATACAGAATAGTTGGCTAATACAACAGTATAAAAGGCAACTGTATTTAAAAAAAAATGTTTTTTAAGACTTTTATACTGTTAACACATAATTATGGTAACGGAAAATGAGCTTGGCTATAATTAATTTTCAGACAGGAAAGGGTCTTTAACTAAGCTTTAAAAGGAATAATTCATTAACGGCAAATTTCAAAAAATTCTTAAATTGATTTTAATACATATATTTAACCATCATCGTATGAAATTTAACCTTTTATTTGTTTAAGTTGAAAAATCAGCGTACGGATCATATACAGAGAAATGCAAGAGTTGCTGTTATTTGTTTGGTTTAGACTGCCCTTTTTTGAAAAAAAAGTCCGGTAGGTGGCGACACCTCTATTCTCTGTTTCTAGAGGATAAAATGTATCCTCCAAAATTAAAAGCCGCCTAGACCTGTTATAAGATGACCTCTGGTCTTTCTAATGATGTTCAATATAAGGTGAAAACTTGCCCCCCCCCCCCTTATGATGTACAATATAACGTTATCTCTGGCCCCCCTACTTATGTACAATATAATCTTATGTTTAATATAAGGTGACCTTTTGTCCCCGTATTGATGTACGTTGTCCAATATAAGATGACCCCTGGTCCCTCAACTGATGTACAATATGAGGATATCTCTGTTCTCCCTATTTATGTACAATTTAAGGGGACGACTGGCCCCCTATAGATGTAAAATAAGGTGACGACTGATCACCCTACTGATGTAAAATATAAAGTGACCTCTCCCCCCCCCTCTACTGATTAACAATATAAGATGACCTCTGATGTACAGTACAATGTAAGGTGACCACTCGTCCCCTTACTGATGTACAATATAAGGTGACCTCTGCTCTCACTATTGATGTACAAAAAAGATGACATCTGCTCCCCCTACTGATGTACAATATAAGGTGACCTCTGGTCTCCCTACTGTGTACAATATAAGGTGACCTCTGGTCCACCTCCTGATGTACAATATATGGTGACCTCAGTCTCCCTAATGATGTGCAGAAAGGTCCCCTATGCCCCCTATTAATTTAAAATATATTTAAAGTGTAAGGTGACCTATTTGATCCCTCTAATGATGTACAATATAAGGTGACCACTGTTCTCCTTACTGATGTGCAATGTATGTTGACCTCTGGTCATCCTAATTACTCTTAGTTTTCTGTTAATATATATATATATCAGAAAGTAGGTCTGTATAAAGTTAGAAATAGGATTATTTTGGAGTAAGACAAAAAAGTGTCTATTATATAAAAATCAATCAATACATAAGGTGACCCGTGGTCTCCGTACTGATGTCGATGAATTTCCTTTTGTGCCTTTAATGCCTGAAGAGTTTCTAAAATGTTTTATTACTATGCAAAAGGACGAACTATTTACGGGGGACCTAAAGTCCTAGTTGAGCGTACGCTTTATCCTTCGGCAATTCAGATTAATTGAGATAATATTAAAAATTAGACTGTCACGAGCACCGATTTCTTATGATTTTCATACGATTGAAATTGGTTGTTTTCATGTTCCTAAGATTGTTTATGGACAAATGACGCAATGCCTATAGAAAAATGTGTTTATATGGGTTTTGATATTGGTTATTAATTTTTAAATGAAATATCAAGGACAATTAAACACTAAAATATAGTGAGTAAATTGTGATGCAAGGCTGGTCCAGATATCAACATTCCAACAGCTCATCCCTCTATTTTATCGCCATTTTGCCAATGCTTTGTGTTTTTTAGTCAAACCAGTTTTTAAAAATCTTTTAATGATCACAAAAAGATGCTAATTACAAAAACAAGTGCCTAAAGTAGGGATTTTATCCATTTAAAGCTTCGTCACAGAACATTGGTTTTCATCAGTGATATTTTCTTTTCTACAATTGTTGAGAAGACTCATTACTTGTAATAATTTGAAAATATTTTACAATTTTATAAAGTTGTTGTTAAATAAATACATTTATTAAAGTGAACACAAGTTTTGTTAAGTGTAGTTTGCATTTACTTGCTCAATTACAAAAGAAAGATTATCAGTGCATATTCTATATATATAATTTCTGATAAAACTGTTCATCTAATAGGTCTCATATGATGAGACCTCAAAAAATGAATTACTCTAGACATTTCCTAATACGAATAGCTTTTCAACATTAATAGCAGAATGGAATTCTGCATCAAAAGATTAATGTGAGTAAATATAATGAAATAGAGATCACAGATCTACGAAAATAATCTAACATCCCATTTGTTTATAAGTTTTCATACCTTATTTGGTTGGAAGGCTAAAGATATAGAGGAAAAGCTTCCCTGAAATAAAAAGATTGTTTAAAATAATATTTACATTCAATTTAAATAAAGAACAATAAATGTTTCACACAAAAGCCTTGAAGGCTCAACATCAATCTAATATAGATCATTAAATAAGATTTCAAAGCATATCAATGCTTTTGAAAGTGGAGACTTTACTTATCGTTTACCTTTAAATGTATGGCGTACATGTACAAAGCACATTTTGAAAATATTTATTAGGGAAAAGGGTTCGTGTTTCATCAACATATTATATACAGATAACTTTTCTCTGTCGTTCATTTTAGGACTTAAAAGTAAAAAGTAAAAGTAAATAAACTCATTAGTAGTATAAAAAACAAACTTTCAGCTTTAAGGGTAATATTACAATCAAAATACAGGCTACTAAATTTTAGTGGTCCCTATTCACGATACTTATTTAACATTTATCAGTGAACTGAATATATAAAGAAAATTTTCTTTCAGTTGGAGTATGCAGTTCTTATAAGTAAAAACTAAACAACATACGATATTGAAGCTTCTGGTAAGTTATAGTTTATTAATTATCTTATCTTTCTATTTTTTATCCCAAAGATCAAAATGCATTCGTTTGTTTTATTTATTATACCTCTAACGATTTTATCCTATTCAAAAGTAATGCAGTAAAATGTGAATAATTCCCTAGATAAATCTCAGTGAATGGACTAATTCCCCGTGCGTTAGAATCGAATGAGCTAATCCCTGCTTCGGAAGCTAATTCACCGGTTATCCGTAATCCTCTAGAGTTTTCTTTTGTATCGGTCTAATGTGTTAAGTGGATTTATTCCCCGTGCGTTAGTCTTGGAGCTAATTCCTCACCACTCGTAATCCTCTATTTGTATCGGTATTATAAAACCGTTAAAACGTATATCATTGAGAGAGTTAGCAAGATTCCAGTTGCCCTCGTACTGCGACTGCGTGAAGCCCCACCTTACCCCAGGGGTTCATGATTTGAACAAACTTTTCCCGTAAGTTTTATACTTCCTGGCACAGTGGTTCTTGAGAAAAAGACTTTTAAAACATGCCACCAAATGTTCATTAACTCCCATTGTCTCCCCTTGAATGAGGGCGCGGCCCTTCATTTCAACAACATGAATCCCCTTTACCCAAGAATGCTTTGTGGCAAGTTTGGTTGAAATTAGCCCAGTGGTTCTTGAGAAGAAGTCGAAAATGTGAAAAGTTTACAGATAGACAGACGGAGGGACAGCTAGACAGAGAGACAGACGGACGCCGGACAAAATATGATCAGAAAAGATCACTTTCTAGAGCTTTCGGCTCAGGTGAGCTAAAAAGTAGTAAAATTGAGTTGACGAATTTCCGGTTAAGTTCAAACTTCTGATTTCTTTTCATGTGAATGTTATCAATTTCTTTTGAGTGTTTAACTTTGGGTTGACTAAAGGTTTCGATGATCATACTGATCTGGCTGTTGAAACATTGTTTGACTGTTTTATACGGTAAGGTTAGCCAATAGTCATTAGTAGACAGACACGTATCAACATGAGTGCCCCCCCCCCCACATTTTTTTCCAACATTACTTTAACTGTTGGAAATTTTCATTGAAAGTCTAGTTGGCTCCCCACTTTATATTTCAGGAAATTTATATCAGGGAAATGTAGCATTGAATGCACAAAACAGAAATTGGTACTAAAAAAGAAGGTTGGCTTTGAAAAAAAAATGGCTTCTATTCCCCCCCCCTGAAAAAGGAGTTTCGAGTTTGGGCACCTTATCTTTTATACCTTTTTTTGCTAATCAACTATTTCAGGTGTGTCAAAAAATCTCTCTGGTTGCCCCCTTTTAAAAACGATGCTTCATGGCTGATAATTGCCAATTACAGTACACTGGCAACATTATTTGTAAAATTATTTGTAGAATTATGAACAACCATCGTTTGTTTAGATTATAAAGCTGATTTCAATAGACCTAACGAATTAAGCTGTTTGTGACGTGCTAACACTTTGCTTGTCGAGAGGTTTAAATACTACGTCACATTGTCACACATCAAAGGAAGTAACCGAGATCGCTTCTAGCCCACGCTAAAGTCGGTCAGCTGCAATACACATCGGCGACGTTAAACGGTTTACAACAGGAGACAGACAGCACAAATCTTAGTACATTTAGAAATGAGCATTATTTATTTTATATGTTCAAATTTTAATCAATAAAATTTGAGCGTTCCCCCCGACCTTCCCGGTTTACCATTTCTCTCGAATATTGAAAGGGGGCTCTATTTTTCAACAGTATTTTCGGGAAGTTTCTAGTATGCCAGTCCCCAGAATCACGCAATTCCGCATGAGCAGTTATTTTCCTTGCCGTTGCTATGCAGAATGTAAACAAACCGCAATTTCCCACTTGCTTCAACAAAACTCATCCGATCGAGTGATTAGGGTTAGGTTATATAGTTTTTAAAATTGGGGTTGTTTTATATATAGATTCACTCTGAAATCTTTCTGACTTTGGGGTAATTCATATAATTTTTGCCTTTTGTGATCAAAAACTTGCATGAATCAGAGTAATGTCGAATCGTGCCGATTCTATAGGCCTATATCGATCTCCATCACTTTGCCTTTGGGTAAGGCCCTAGTTCATGAAATTTCTGCTTACAAAGTACAGGAATTTTTTATGAACGAAAGTTCGGATGAAACAATCTAGGTCTACTGTCCAAACATGACCGATTTTGAGTGCTAAAAGCAACTTACCGTTTACTGCATCTCGACATCCTGACCTCCTAATGTCCAAATTCAGAATATTTTTCCTTTCAAATCGATGATGATGCACAATGCGATCCATCAATGACTAGCAATTAGCTAACATTTGTCAAATCCATGTATTTCTCACAAAAATATCGCAATTATATTAACATTGCACTTTGAGTTCTATCAGGGATTTCTTCATTACGTCAAAACACAAGTGACGCATCTCATGAATATTTATGAGATTACGTCAAAAATTGATCATGTGACCACATTCCTAAACAACGCAAGATGAAGTTTTACTGTCTAAACAAGTACGTTATTTTACGAAATCTTTTTTTAAACCCAATTTTTCACAAGGAATACGAATTTGAGGTCAATTTTGCATTTTTTGACTTCTTTTTCGATTTTGTCGATCGCTCACGCGATCGTCTAGATATACTGTACACCGCCTTCGGCGGCAACTATTTTAGCGCCATATTTATGGGGACCGGTGTACTAGAAGTGTTCCGACTTATGCACTACTTGATTTTTATACATGTACGCAAATATAAAAAAGATAAATTTTGCGATAGAATGAAATAAAGGACCTATTTAAATATTCGTAATGGACTGAAAAAATCATAAAATGTATTTATTGATTATTTCAAGTTCAAGACATGTAGCTATGCTTGTAATATTCAAGAAAACGAGATCGGGACTGTCTACTCCACTTTTTTTACCCAACAAACAAGCTGCATGTTGCAGCTAACCGACTTTAGTGCGAGAGAGAAGCGATCTCGGTTACTTCCTTTGATGTTGTGACAATGTGACGTAGTATTTAAACCTCTCGACAAGCAAAGCATTAGCACGTCACAAACAACGTAATCTTTTAGGTATATTGAAATCAGCTCTATAGAGGCTAAAAAACTATAGAACAAATTTTGAAATTTGTTTGTATTTCGGTTTTACATCAATTGTTTGATATTTTATCGTTTGTTTTTGTAAAAATTGACAATGGAAGGTTCCATCTTATTAAACGCCGCCCTTGCGAAGCAGTGGTTAGAGTGTCTGCTCTAGAGTCGCCGAGAAAGGAGCAGATCCCTACGTCGTAGATTCGAATCCCACTGTGGGATGTGCAGACCGGTCATTCGGATGAAACCGCGATCCCTCAGTACTCAATGGTCCTAAGTGCCGAGTATATGACAGAATTCGTATCTCTCCACCGGCAAATGGTGGAGTCTAGATCCATACGAGTATAAAATTCTCGAAAAGCAGTTATAAATAACATGCTGGTACAATTAATCATATTAAATAATATATATAAGGCTCATGGCGAGTGTAACAGGGGAGGGTTTCTTTGTTCGTAGGATGCATTTTTTCGACTGAATTTTAGTCAAAATATCTATTTCATTCTGCAAAAATTGTTAAGTAAGAAATACCTTTTTCATGTTATCTTTATACGTCCAACCGTGATGTACCTAAAATATTAGGTGCATGAAAGAACAAATATAGCATGCTGATTTTTTTTAATTTCAAAAAAGGAATTAAAATGACGTAAATTATTTTAAATAGGTCTCTTTCCCTCTTTCTCTCTCTCTCTCTCTCTCTCTCTCTCTCTCTCTCTCTGAACATTTTACGCATACGATTACGAACGCGTATAGATTGATCGAAAGACATACACGGCCTACAGGAGAGTATCCAGAAATTTCGTAACGGGGGCAGGGGGTAGAAGGCAGAGTGTCTGGTGGCTGGTCTGAAGACTCCAGTGGGTCTAAAACAAGGTCCATTTTGGGGGTCAGGTGGCAAAGGCCCCGGAAGCTGAGAAGTTAAGAGATGTTTTTTCCCATGATTTTAGGATATTGGACATGTATACAAAAATTTCAAACAGGGGTGGCGTGGGGGCACACGCCCGGTGCACCGGCCCTGGATCCGCCTTTGGACTACAAAAGACTTCAAATGTGGAATAGCAGGTGTCTGTCTGTCAGTCAGTTATTCACTGTCACTGCATGTCCCTTGATCGGACAAACGTAAAGCTTCGTAAAATATTAACCTAACAATTTGTATATTGTACAAGTTTGTCAAAATTTAAGTGAACTATAGATTGCATTTGTTAAGGACATTGTAGAATAGTTAAGTTTACATTTTAAACTAAAAAGGTTGATTGTTAAAAGCTCCATCATCAACTCATTTGTAAAAATATTACCTCGTTTTAGACACTGTTTGATTTTGAGCA
>NW_026939140.1:0-87557 GCF_032062105.1 Saccostrea cuccullata | reverse complement strand
AAACATTATAGTATTAGAAAGAACGTTGTAAATCAAAAAATAAAGTGAGAGTTCAGACATAGTTTAGATTATGGTGACATTGCAGAGTTAACTACTTTAACATCTGCATTGGAAAATTATCCCTGTCTGATTTTTCAAGCAAGATTCATGGTTGTCTTAATTATAATTTCTTGTCTATTGAAATAAGATAAAATATACTCTTATGAACTTGAAATTCCCCGATCAAAATATGAACAGAATAACTTTTAACGTCTTTTTTAGCCATCTTGTTTATATGAAAAGAAAATGTCAAAGTGTATATCTTGATACGACTAACCGGTTAATCGGTCGGAACGTTTTGCGGCTAACCGATTAGCAATTCTGCAATCGATTGCCATCCCTAGTAAATTTACTTACCAACGCCTGTATCTGACATTTAAGATGCAATATAATTATGTAGACATGCGACTTTTTTTGTGTCAGTATGTCTTCATAATTATGTCAACATGCAAGATATGTAAGTTGACATGCAAGTTATTATCTTGCATGTTGACATACTATAGTAAGCTGCATGTGAACATAAATACCCTGCATGTCTACATAATATCTCGCATGTTAACATTAGTACCTCGCATGTTAACATAAGTATGTTGCATGTCGACGTAAATAAGTTGCATGTCTACATAATTAACTCGCATGTTGACATAAATATCTTGCATGTGTACATAATTAACTCGCATGTTGACATAGATATCTTGCATGTCTACATAATTATCTCGCATGTTAACACACGTAAATCGCATCTTCTCATAATTATATTGCATCTTGCATCTACGATGTCAGATACGGGCGTCAGCAAGGGATTTTACCCATATTAAAATCAGATTCCCTTATTTAAAAGATTTTAAACTTGCGTGTCAACATAATTATCCTGCATGTATATATAGCGTTTCTCTATATTATCTACTGTTACTCTAGTGATGGCGGAACAAAGAACACACTATGGTAAAATAATCCGCTATTTATTAGTGCCCACAGTTATAATATACAATATACAATAATGGCGGAGCTGACAGAGACACGTCCATTCTCTGCAGCAATACAACAGAAAAGAGAGCGAGGATAGGTATACGTCACGACAGGTGCTGTGACGTATACCATGTGATCGGAGGTAGCAGGACTATTCGTGCCCAGTACCCCCAGAACCACCACATTCCTCCCCATTTTGAAAAAGGGCGTCCCTGCCCGTTACAACAGGACAAACTATAATATACATCAAAATACAAAATTAAAACTTAGCAGGGCCTAACATATTTAAAATCAATTACACATAATCACAAACACATTCACATAGATAAACAAGCAAGCATATAATATTACAATATCAATATTACATGTATTTAAACATAACTGTCCATAATACAAATTATAAAATTAAAAGAAACGAACAGTTAATATCACAGATCACAGAATCTCACGTCCGTCCCTGATCCTGGGCGCCTCTCGTCCGAGTCTTCTCGGGTCCACCACTGGGTCCTTCGGGGTCTTCCTCGTCAGGTGGTTCCACGGTGACTTTTCCGGTCGGCATCTCCAGATCCGGACATCCGGGCCCAGGACAGACATGATGTCTAGAAAGACATCACGTCCACGACTCCGTCGCGAACGCTCAATCCCGGAACTGGCTCCAACGGATCCTCCTTGGAACATCAATGTTAATTAAGGAATCAGGAACATCAAGGATCGACCATAAGATCAGGGAAATATCCCTGAATAATTTAGGGATCTGCTTCCCTAACAGTAAGAACTAATATGTACAATCCAGCTAAATATAGCTGCACATGACTCCGCATCCCTCGACGGGACTGCATTCGGGGCAGATATATTGAGGCACTGTCTTAGCATAATCCTCACTGATCCCCACACACCTAGGATGAAACCAATCCCGGCAGCTGTCGCACTGCACCATTAGGATCTGACTGCAAACAGGCACAATACTGTCGGGTCTTAGTCCCCTTAGTGGCTTTAGGTCGTTTAGGTGGTTTGGGATTCTCTGATTGTTCTGCCTTTCCCGTACCCGTTTCCGGGTTCCCATATAAGGACCTACTGTTTCAGCCGATTTAGGGCTGACCTGAGATTTATTCCCACCTCCAGGATCCTCAGGACTTAATCCTGAGTCCGCGGTCCCTAGCGGCCTAACCACGTCGCGCACAGGAGAACTATCCCCATCTCGGTCTACTGAAAGTCCGGGCAACTTATCCTGATAGTTAACTAACCACTTAGGAATTTGCCTGGCCTCGCACTTCTTAAGCTTGTCATGGTGCATGACCTTGACCTCGCGCCGAGATTTGACTACAAATATTGTGTCCGTCTTGGCTTCAATTATGACCCCAGGACCCTTCCAAACTGATTCTACCTTTTTTACCGCATTGCGGCGCCAGTATACCAAATCTCCGACCTTGAACTTGCTGGTACGGATCTTAATGTCATGCGACCTTTTCATTGCCTTCTGTGCAACTTAAAGTTTCTTCCTGGCAATGTCGTGCGCGCTCTGAATTTTTTCTTCCAGATCTCGTACATATCTGTCCACCTCACCCTCCTCCCCATTTTGAAAAGACGTGGAAGACGGTGGAGCGAACATCAAGGTTGCTGGTATATTTACTTCACGGCCCAGCATTAAACGATTTGGAGTATACCCGGTATGGCGATTGACCGCGGACAGCAATGCTCCAGCCAATGGGCCTAGGTACTTATCCCATGACTTGGGCTGGCCATCGACGTAGCAGCGAACTGTGTCCATTAGAGTGCGGTTATAGCGCTCTACCTGGCCATTCCCTGACGGACGATAGGGTGTGGTCCTGGCTTTGTGTATCCCTAACATGGCGCAAATCTTACAGAACAACTCGCTCTCGAAATTACAGCCCTGATCTGTAAAGATTTCGTAAGGATAGCCAAATCGTGAAAAGAAGTCATTGATAGCGGAGCGTGCAGTAACTTCCGCTGTTTGAGACGGAAGCAGAATACATTCTACCCACTTGGTAAAATTGTCAACCATCACCATGATGTATTCGTTTCCGCTATCAGTTCGGGGAAGTGGCCCGAGAAAGTCCAAATGTACCCTTTCCATCGGGCTTCCGGCCTGATAACTCTTAAGCTCGGATCTGTTCGGCAATGAACCTCTTTTGTTTCTCGCACATATGTCACAAGTTTTGACATATAACTTAAAGTCCTTGGCCATGCGCCACCAGTAGAACTGCTGCTTAAGACGTTCTTTAGTTCTCTGGATTCCCTGGTGACCTGAGGACGGAATGTCATGACATAAGTGCATGACCTCGTTTCGGTGACTCCACGGCACTAGGAGCCGACGGGACGGATCCGAGTCATCGGGTTTTCGCCAAACGACACCTGACTCGTCGAGATAGAAACAGTCTCGTTCCAGAAGATAGCACTTCTCTTCCGGACTGCAAATAATTAGGTCACTTTCGGTAGGTAATGCCCCAGACTCTAAGTACTGTCGCAGGTATACTATGGCTTCATCGTTTTTCTGTTTCTGAGAAATATCTGCGGAACTGTAAGAAGATAGCGAAATCCCCGCAGTATCACCTGTTAACTGACAGACTTGAGGACTAACTGTCTCAATCATGGGATCGAACTCGACACCCCACTGACATTCATCTGAAAACTGGGTAGTGCGGACGCACTTGCAGTCAAAGTAGTATCTTCCCAAGAATTAGAAACAATGGCCTGACGGAGAGTGGAATCTTCGACCCTTATTCTCGTCGAGTACCCCTGGCATGAATCGGGTATGTCCCAGGACAGAGCGTCGACATTCACGTTTCTTTCTCGGGCGGTGTACAATCCGCATGTTGTACTGGCTCAGTTCTTCGAGCCATCGAGCGATCTAGTTCTGCGGATGCTTGAAGTTCATTAGCCAGACCAGGCTATGGTGATCGGTCCTGACCGTGAAATCGCGACCCAACTGGTAGTGGCGGAATTGTCTTGTAAACTTGATAACCGCCAACAACTCCTTACGAGTGGTGCAATATCTGCGCTGTTCTACGGAACGCACAGCACTCCCATACCCTATTGTGCTTTCTTTCCCACCCATGATTTGGCTTAATTCCCCGCCTACGGCATGATCCGAGGCATCAGTGTCCAGGATGAAATGACCTGTATTGTTCGGTATCGCTAGTACTGGAGGTTTGGTCATTAACTGAATGAGTTCCGCGAGAGCATTCTGTTGTTCTTCGCCCCACCGGAAACCGCTTTTTCCGGTAACTGCATACAGCGGAGCCGCAATTCTGGAGAAGTGAGGGATAAAACTACCGTGATAATTGGCGAAACCGAGAAAGCACTCTACGCCCTTAACATCACGCGGAACAGGCCAGTCACGCACTGACTCAATGCACTGATCCCCCATTTCAACTCCGTGCTCGCTAACGGTTCTACCAAGGAACTCGACCTTAGTCTTAAACAGTTCGCATTTCCGAGGCTTGAATTTGAGACCATACGCTCGGAACCGCTCAAACACTTGTCTTAAGTAATCAAGGTGATAATGTGCTGAAGATCCTAGAATTAGGTTATCGTCTAAGAAAGCTAAGGCAATCTTCCAGTTAAGTCGGTGCAATACCAAATTGATAGCTCGAGCGAAGGTCGCTGGGGCATTGCACAGACTGAACCCCATTCTCGTAAATTCGAACAAACCATACTTTGTTATGAAGGCAGTTTTCCTCCGGTCTTCCGGAGCTAATTTGACTTGCAATTATCTGCGTTAGCGTCAAGCTTAGAGAACCAGCGGTTTCCCGCTAGCGTGTCCATGCACTCCACGATGAGTGGCAGAGGGTACGTGTCCTTGACTGTCACCTTATTCAGTGCTCTATAATCCACGCACCAACGGACGCTGCCATCCTTCTTCCTGACCAGAACTGGGGCAGACGCCCAGTCTGACGAAGACGGCTGGATGACTCCGGCTTTTAACATCTTATCAAGATGACCTTCTTCCTCCCCTTGAAATACAGCGGGAGTGCGACGCATCCGCTGTTTGACAGGAGACGCGTTACCAGTGTCGATTTGGTGCTCGATCTCGGAAAAGTTTTCGAGATCCAGGTCATCTACTGCAAAGACGTCGGCAAATTCTTTAACGAGCTCCGCAGCCTGAGACCTGACTTCCACAGGCGCGGTCTTGCCTAACTGTTCTAGGAGTGGGGCGATATGCTTATTACTATTTCCCCCCTCGGCTGACATACGACGCACTGTGGGATCGGTACCTCTAACTGACAAAGCAGGAACGGCTTCCCCTACCTTGGTACCAGTCTTAAAAATATGGCTTCTGTCGGTCAAGTTAAGGATGCATAGCTTGGCTTTATTTCCTGAGGCATTGCATGTCCGCGAAGCTACTATAACAGGCGGAAATATGCTAGCTGGTTCCAGCATAAACTCTGGCATATCGGAAGCAAGGACGCACTCGATAACTTGGGCAGTGTGCGGAGGGACCCGCACTCTGCGGACTGAAACCGCATCGAGCACTGGCACTGTATCTTCAGAACTTAGGGCAAAAGGCGTGTCTGTGCCCTTAACCCTTAGAGTTCCTGCTTCGCATGAAACTTCTGCACCATGTGTGCGCAAGAAGCATTTCATCTTGCAAAGGGCCAACATAGAGCGGGTGAACAAAATCATAATCCCCAATGCGTAATTTGAGATTTCCGAGGTACTGGGCGGTCATACCAGCCCCCTCGCCAGCAAGCCTAACATTAGTGTCTCTAACAAATTCGGGCTGCGGCCTCAAGGACTTGTAAACTTCACTTGAGATTATTGTGATGTCTGCTGCTGTATCTATAGTCGCTTTAATATGCTGACCTCCTATGCATATTGGGATGCGCCACGCACCTGAGCCTATGCTATAACTACCTGATCTTACTGAGGGAATAACATAAGTGGCCTTTATAGTTGAAGTATCAGCAAAGGTCACTCCATTACCACTAGTCGAGCGCTCCTTAGTCCTTGTCTCGGCACATTTGTTCAGACACGGGCACAGGGACTCCGGGTTGCTCCTACGCGGACAATTCCGCCGTATGTGCCCCGGTTCTTTGCACTCATAACAAACAACTGCCCCTGAACTCTTTGAGCGCCCTTGACTCGCTGACTTCCCCCCTATAGGGTTACGTGTAGGGCTACGTCCCCTACTACTCTCCCTTGAGTCGCATGTGGAACCAGTCTTCCGCTCTACCGACTTATCTCGGCTCCCGGAGTCCGAGAACTTGCGTCGGTAAGCAGGCGGTGAGCGGGAATCTCTCCGACCCTCAGGGTCCCGCTTTGAGGAAACGGACCTTACAGCACGTGGACGACGAACCACTGCTCGGCGGCTTAACTGGTAAGTTTCTACCCTTTTTATTGCCTCCGCCAAAGTACATGGGGGATTTTTGATCAACTGTTGACCCGCCTCACCATCACTGCAACCAAGAGCAAATCTAACAATGAGCTGCTCCTGAAATATTTCAGGCGAAGTTCGGCCACCAAGGGCTTCTGGGCAGTGTCCATGACTCTATCCGCCCATTGTTCCATTGTTTCTTCTGGCTTTTGGGCTATCGAGCTAAATTCCAGCTGTGAGGCTGCCCTTAAGGAACTTTTCCCGAACCTCTCCTCAATTCGCAGTACAACTTCTCGGAAACTTAAGAGGGCCCCCCTGCGACGCAAAATATCAAAGTACTTAAGTGCTGCCCCCTCCAATGTCAAACTTAGGGCAAACAAACGATCGGGGTCACCCCAGTGGTGATATTCAGCAATTGTAGAGAACTTTGAATAAAATGGTCCCCACTCTACATCCCCATTGTATTTCATCCACTTTATTTCAGCTGGAATATTCCTGCTCACGCTACTCCGAGTTCCAGGGGGTATTAAACTCGGATATTGGGATGTATCTGCAGTAGTCATTAATGTGTGACCTTGAGGTACCCAAGACCAACCCCCTATTCCAGGTACAAATGACGGTGCTCCCCCTAGTGCCGCCGACTGCCTTACCAACCCACCATAGTAGCCAGAGCCCTGACTACCCAAGTTAGCTGCACTAGAAGACACAGATGCAGTTGGTGCCGTCACTGGCACACCCATATCCCCAGCAACATGGGCCCATGCTGGTATGTACAGGATGCCCCCCCATTCATAGTGTTCCCAGATAAGAACGAGCCAAATGATATAGTACTCGGCAAACCCGAGCCAAGACTACTCTAGTCTACTGAAGAAAGTGGCTGACCTTGAGATGCGGAAACAGACGTGACCTTAGGGTTATGGTTAGGAACAGATTCGGAACTAGGTAAACTAGCGAGGGGCTGCTCAACGGGAGGGCACTGCACAGGTAACGAACTAGGACCCCAGGGACGCCCCTGGCTACTAGTCGTTACAGACGGACTGGCAGTGACCTTGAGCTCCTGTTGCTCAGTTACTGACTGCAGTTTGTCTGATTTCATCATTCCCGCCAGCAATTGAGTTATTTCGCTTAACTAAGTCCCCATGTTTGTTTCCATAGACCCCATCTGAGACGTCATGTTAGATTCTAATGAGCCTATATCCCCCGCAGGGCTCCTACGTCCTGACCAAGGCTATCTACTCTGCTGTTTACTGAACCAAGGTCACCCTGAACTTGGGAAATATTTCCCTGAATCTGACCAATATTCCCTCGGAATTGACCCATTTCCCCTTGGATTCTGTCAACGACCCCCTCCAGGATAGTCTGTCGTTCCTGGAGCAGGGAATAAAACTGCTGGAAACCGGGCGTTTCCAAAGACCAAAGACCCATCAGCTCCCTGTGTAAGCGACATATCTCCGCCCTCATACCGGGTGACGTTCTCTGGGGCACCCTCCCCCTGAGGCATCGGTGTGCTACACACACCCGGAGCAAATCTCACGCTTCCGGGAGGCGGAACTTTCCGCGAACTGCGTTCTCCCGGGGTAATCCCCAGACCCGCTTGGTCATTTCCCCCAACATGAACGTCCCATTCTCCACTAGGCCTCCCTCCCCCTGCCACAGGAACTGAACACATGGTCCATCTCGCCCGGTATCCTCAAAACGGCAAAAATACAAACTTACATGAATTAAGCGGTTAATCCGCTAAACAAGAAACGCACGTATAAACGTATATACAAAATAAAATAAATACTGCTACATTACATCTCGGAGAGATATCCAAGATGGCGACGGGCACTAACACGTGCAGGTAAGGTTTACCCCGCAGTCAAACTAAAGTACCCTGCTCGTAGCGCCATTATAGCGTTTCTCTATATTATCTACTGTTACTCTAGTGATGGCGGAACAGAGAACACACTATGGTAAAATAATCCGCTATTTATTAGTGCCCGCAGTTATAATTACAATATACAATAATGGCGGAGCTGACAGAGACACGTCTGTTCTCTGCAGCAATACAACAGAAAAGAGAGCGAGGATAGGTATACGTCACGACAGGTGCTGTGACATATGCCCTGTGATCGGAGGTAGCAGGGCAATTCGTGCCCAGTACCTCCAGAACCACCACATATACATAATTTTCTTGCATGTTGACATAATTTTCTTGCATGTTAACATAACTTATCTTGCATGTAGGGGGCAGAAATATGCCACCATAGACTTCGATTGCCTCTGGAAAGTTGTTTTCCCTGTTTATTTTGTCCAAATGTCATGATTTGAAAACGAAAGTATATTGCAAATGGCGATTTTTATAGGGGTCTTGTCTTTATACATGCCATGCTTTAAATAAAAGCCATTCAAAGACCATTCACGTCCAGTTTGCTCTGCATTGATAAACATATTTCTGCAATGATGGTTTTCACTATTAGAATTAAGCAGGTGCATTTTTTTGATATATATTTTCTCGATAAATATATATTTTTAAATATTTGTTTTCAAATAGTACTTTCTATCTGTTAAACATGGATATATTTATAAACTGTAAAAGTTTTAACTTTATACCTCACATGATATTGGAGCTATTGTAAAAATAAATTGTTGGCCATGTTGATCTTTGATGAAACCTTAACCCAATACATTCTAGCAATGTTCATCTCTTATGTAAAGCTACATTGAGCTTATTTGAAAGAGGGCAGGCCGGGCAGCCTTAGGAAAAATCGGCTTACCTGAAAAAAAAATAAAAAGGGAAGGAAAGAAAGAAAGAAAACCAACGTCCAACAATTTTCCAAACTCGAAAATCCTATTTTTTGGGGGGGGGGGGTGTGGTGGTGGGTTCCAACTTCTTTGAGAACCAAAGTTTTTACTCACCTACCTACCTAATCCTTGTTGTCCCCGTGGCCACATAGGGCAAGAACTATCAAGACTTACTTCTCCACTTCTCTCTATCTTGAGCATGTCTCTCCAGTTCTTCCCTTTCTGCAATATTGTAGCCCTCTCCGATTTTTGTTAGTCTGATATTTTCTGGAGAGGACTACAATTCCACAGGATACGGCCGACTGCAGGCAAAATACATGCTTTGTTTTACATTTAACTTACAGATTATAATTAAGCAAATGTCGGAGTTACTAAATGAATGTGCTGTATGGAATCGCTAAACATCGATAAATAACACTCTTTTCGTAAACTCGAAACAGCGATATTTATGCCTAAAATAAGGTAATTCCTACAGAGATTCCGATACCTAGATTTCTACTCTCATCGACTTCCCAAAACAAAAACAATCAAGATCAGTAAATATGGTGGTTTTGTTTTGCCATAACTAGGAACGGGTGTTGCTAAAACGCGGAACGGAAAACGGAACGGAAAGCGGAACGGAAAACGGAAAATATTATTTTAGATTAAATCATTTAAAATATATAAATTTCTCAGAAACGATATATTTTATACATATTTAATCCCTCCTTAATGAATACAATTCTATTTAATCATTCTAAGTTTATTTACAGACGGAAAGTGTTGGAGGTTTCAATGATCATTTCTATAAAGGTTATGTCTGAAAAACATGGGGGGGGGGGGGGGGGGGGCAATATTTGCTATCTTAATGAATCATGGTAATTGGTGAGAAAAATAAAATGTAAGCAAAAATCTTCTATGATAAGATTACTACGGAAGCCCGTTGGTGCCACGTACGAAAAATATTTTATCTGGCGGCCGCCAGATAATTATGTGATGGCCGCCACTTATATATTTGGCGGCCGCCAAATACATGTAATAAGTGGCGGCCGCCAGATAAAATATTTTTCATACGTGGCACCAACGGGCTTCCATAATATCGTCCTTACGTTGAATGAAATTAAAGTAAGACTTTTTTTTGGGGGGGGGGGGTGCTGAATGACTACGTAAAACATTTAGAGTTTGTTTTTCCGCTCAGGTCTGATAAGTTGATACTACTTTAAGAAAAAATTAAACATGCTATTAAATTCCTTTGCAAGAAATGTTTTCTTATGGTGCAGCTATTCATATTTGAATTTCTCAATATGCATATATGCCATTCATGGATTTAGAGGGGAGCAAGACCACCCCCGTCCTTTTTGTGACCAATACATGTATATCTGTGTGACTGAGGGCACCTACGCTGACCCCAAACTGTCCCCTCCCTTTTCAAGATTCCCGGATTCGCAAATGCATTCATAATGCATATGTCAAAACTAGTTCTTTAAGTTTTTGTCTTTACCGATACACGTATGTATACGTACTAGTAGTTTTTTTTCCTTCCGCCTATTTCACAACAATTCAGATTCTTTTTGTTTATAAATGAACATTCTTAAAAAATGATTTGAACGAAACGTTTGACAGATGGATAATAGTCAGTACCAGGGACGTAGCATCCGGGGGGGCCTGCCCCCCCCCCCCCCACTTTTTTCCCCAACAAAACCTTTACTATAGTAAATGTACATTGATAGGATGGTTGTCCCCCCCCCCCCCCACTTTATAACCATAGTATAGTGATAGCAAGGATTGTAAGGAAAAAATTGAAAGTGATAGTAAGTTGGCTTTGAAAAAGTTGACACCCCCCCCCCCTCTACTAAATAGGATTTTCGAGTTTGGGCAACTTTTAATTTTCGTTTTTTTTTTTTTTTGCTTGTCAACTTTTTCAGATAAATAATTTTTTTTTTCTCAGGTTGGCCCCCCCACTTTCAAAAACGATGCTACGTGCCTGAGTACATACATAACACAGGATTATTTCATTGACCATCGATTGTACATGTTATGAGGGGTGCATGATTAACGAATATATATCATATTTTACTTTAATTTTTCATTAAATATGACTTTAACATATCAGGAATATTGCTTTTTTATGTCTATTTATTCATATCGAATCAAACTTCCTTTTCCGTTTTCCGTTCCGTTCCGCTTTCCGTTCCGTTTTCCGTTTTAGATAGAGTAAATAAAGCACCTTCACGGATTAAAACTGTTTCTATATAGAGATCTGTATTTGTATGGATGCTTGCAAGACAGCTAATAAATATATTCAAAATCAAAGGATGAATCTTATTTTTTCTTCATAAGAATTAAGTTAAACAAACAAACTTAATAATTAATGTTGAATAAAAACAGACAAAGCATAGAACAAATTATTTATTTTCAAGAATATTTATTTTAGAAATTGACTCGACTCCCACTTAATTTTCTTTCAACTATGCCAATCCCGAATAAATATGGCTCGACATGTCCAACAAGATTAGGCCGGAAATGGGTATCAAATTGCAGCTCCAGCCTCTAGTGTAACAAGAATAGATATGGGTTACCCCATATCCAAAGATATTCGACTGTTAGATTTAATATGTTTAACAGTGTTTATAATGACGTTAATAAAAAAAAAACTGCACTGTCTAATTATGGAACTGTTGTAAATATCGTGATTCCATAGCATTACGGTCACCCAGTCTCCTAACAAACAGTACACATAGGCCTACATGTACCTGTAGCCTTGGTCTACACACGTGCAATGGAGCTGTCACACGCATCCAGCGAGCTCGGAGAAACACGTTTTGTTTTGCCGAGAAGTTACGGTGTCAGACAAAACTTTTCTTTTCTTAATTAGATCATATAAATACGAATTCTGATTAATAAAAATTATACAATCCCTGTTGAACTTTATTACCGGCCGCCAGGAGGCGGTCGGTTATTTGATATGAAAGTTTGAAGTAGCTGTGCGTTTCTGCGGAGATAACAATCTAATAAAAATATTTAACATTCATATCGCCGGTGAATCAATATTAAACAAAGATTGTCTAAATGTTTAGGAAAAAGCACAATAATCGTAAGATTAAATTTTATAATTTTATACAATCCTGATTGATAAACTCTGACATAACTGAAGTGCGGAGAAAATTAGTACGAGTGTTAGGCATAGTCTAAAACAAAGACCGCGTTTTAAATCAACAATTTTACTATCTCTTTTTAAAACAGGATTTGCTGTATTTATTTAAAATGAAGTGTATATTTAAACATTACCTATGGATATTTTTCAAAAATATGATGAAATATTGATTTCTTAAAAGCACAGAATCTTATGACATGTTGGTCCAGGAGACTAAGATATAGAGCGCGTTTTACAATGTGCCAAACATTTTCCCGCCACATCTCAACATTAAAAAGAGAAATGTAGTGGTGGATCTAGAAGGAGTTGGGGGTGGGGATGGTAAACATCCTCTAAGAGAGAGCGAGGAGCCCCACATGTTATATATTTGTTGCGTTTTTTTTAAGGTAAAACTATAGCTAAGTTAAAACTTTAGTTTTGTACTTTTTTAATGTAAAAACTACTTAAACAGCAAACTTCCACCAGAGTTCGTTAATTTGTACCAAACTGAGTGCAGAGACGCAGAGGACTATGCATAGTTTAATTTCTTATACATTCAATATTGTACATGCACAATACATGAAGAAAACCGGCATTGTCGCATGCATTTTTTTTCATGTCACGAGGATATTTTAACAGATAAATATAAGAAATAAAAAAAAAAACAGATAACGCAAATTCCAGTTTCTGAAAGGAACTTCAACAATTATATAAATTGGTTTACGGCCGATTTTTGACGCTTGCGTCAATATGTTTCTTGTATAGTTTGTTCTAACATTTGCATCTGCAACAACTTGTGTTTAAAATGGCCGGGTTGGGAAAATCAGGACCGGGTCGGAAAATTCTAAACTGAAAACATGGAAAACCTTTTTTGTTTTGAAAATAACTGAAATATACTAATATATTTGTCGCAGAAATTACTTACATTATTCAAGTTCTATATATAATGGTATGCTGAACTTCAACACGAACCCGAATCTCCAACCCATGCAGTTCTCGTTTTGCCACACTTACCCTACAGTTTACAAAGTGTACACACGAGCAGGCCAGGGATTGAAAATTCCGTCATTTAATAATACACACACACACAGAATGATTAATTTTTTCTTTAAGAACAAATTGTATGATAATTAACGGACTATAAACATGTACTTAATACAATTGTTGATATAGTATTATCAATTCATTGGTGAAAAGATATGAATCGAAGAATGACCTAATTATTCTCTGTTATCAAACACGTAAAAAAAAAAAGGCTGAGGAGGGAGCGAGCGTAGGAATATTGATATTTTTTATTTGCATTTCGGGGGGAAAGTGACTTTCTAATGAAATTTTGACGTTATTTTTGATTTCTTTAACGTATGACATACACAACTTTACTCTTATCATGAACAATAATGTTGTATCTACTTATCATGATGGAATTATTTTGGTCGGACCAATATGTGTGAGCTGCCGCTGAATACAGTTATATATCTTGCAAAGATAGTATGCATTGATCGAATATATAGAAAAGAAGCAGAATCTATCGTCTGAAAACTTCACAGAAAAGTATTAACGGTTACAGGTAAGGGATCGTATCATTTGTATCCAAAAATTTGCTTATGATTGCAACTCATCTGCAAAACAATGCGCCGAGCGTTCCGGAAATACTTGCATATAAACAGTGGTAAAGCACTGTAACCTGGTAAGTGTCCGAGAGGAGTAACGTTACGGTTATGCAAGCCAAAAGGCTATTTTTAGCTTAAATTTGGGAATTTTCAGTTGTAATATCACACTTGGTGAATATGTAATAGAAGAAATATATATTTTGTTTAATTAAAAAAGTCAAAGTCTCTGAGAAACTAAGAAACTTTGGGGTGGAACATGGGGGGGGGGGGGGGGGGGGCACTAAGCCAAACTCTTGAGATTTTCCATTTTTAGCTCACCTGAGCCGAAGGCTCAAGTGAGCTTTTCTGATCACATTTTGTCCGGCGTCCGTCTGTCTGTCCGTCCGTCTGTCTGTCCGTAAACTTTTCACATTTTCGACTTCTTCTCAAGAACCGCTGGGCCAATTTCAACCAAACTTGCCACAAAGCACCCTTGGGTAAAGGGGATTCAAGTTTGTTCAAATGAAGGGCCACGCCCTTTTCCAAGGGGAGATAATTATGAATTAGAGAAAAATTAATGGCATTTTTAAAAAAATCTTCTCAAGAACCACTGGGCCAGGAAAGATGAAACTCATGTGGAATCATCCTCAGGTAGTGTAGATTCAAGTTTGTTCAAATCATGACCCCCGGGCCTAGGGTGGGGCCAAAATGGCCGACCCAAGTTTTACATAGGAATATATAGGAAAAATCTTTTAAAATCTTTTTCTCCAGAACCACTGGGCCAGGAAAGACGAAACTCATGTGGAATCATCCTCAGGTAGTGTAGATTCAAGTTTGTACAAATCATGACCCCCGGGCCTAGGGTGGGGCCAAAATGGCCGACCCAAGTTTTATATAGGAATGTATAGGAAAAATCTTTTAAAATCTTCTTCTCAAGAACCACTGGGCCAGGAAAGATGAAACTCATGTGGAATCATCCTCAGGTAGTGTAGATTCAAGTTTGTACAAATCATGACCCCCGGGCCTAGGGTGGGGCCAAAATGGCCGACCCAAGTTTTATATAGGAATATATAGGAAAAATCTTTAAAAATCTTCTTCTCAAGAACCACTGGGCCAGGAAAGATGAAACTCATGTGGAATCATCCTCAGGTAGTGTAGATTCAAGTTTGTTCAAATCATGACCCCCGGGCCTAGGGTGGGGCCAAAATGGCCGACCCAAGTTTTACATAGGGATTTATAGGGAAACCTTTTAAAATCATTTTTTCAAGTACTTCAAAGCTATGATTAGTGATATTAATATGGAATCAGCTTCAGGTAGTGTAGATTCTAGTTTGTTCAAATCATGAACCCCTAGGGGGGTTAAAATTTACCCCCCCCTCCCCCCCCCCCAAATAAACTTTCAGTTCTGATCTGATACGCGTTTTTTCCTAGCCAATGTGCTCAGGTGAGGGCTGTGGCCCCTGGGCCTCTTGTTGAATTACATTCTTTCAAGGAAAAATTCACACCTGTTCAGCCATTGCAAGCATTCTTATTATATTTTTGTTCAACTGAATCTGTAAATTGTCAGTTGATGCAGACTTGTCAAAATTTTTTAAAACACTGGTAGACATTTAAGTTTTAACCAGGTCCAGTACAATCACTAGATTTAGCTACGTAGGTAGAATTACTTACGGAGCTTTATTTACCTACGTCAGATAGCTTTATTTAGCTATTTCAATGTAACTTTTCAAAATTTTTCTTTTTATGTAAAAGAGACAAAAAAATCGCAATTAAATGACTATTGTTATTTATACTAGGGAGGTTTATAAAATGAAATTGGTATACAGATATATCACATGAATATCTAGGTCAAGTTCTGTGTTGGGTACGTTGCACCATTTTTGACAGAGTTATGTCCCTTGGACCTAGAAAAAATTCAATTATTTGCAGTTTCCGTTCATTTTCTTTGCAACTGTAGTACATACTGAAATGAAATTTGGTATACAGATATATCACATGAATATCTAGGTCAAGTTCTGTGTTGGGTACGAGCGCACCATTTTTGACAGAGCTATGCCCCTTGGACTTAGAAAAATTTCACATTATTTTAGGGGTGCAACGATACGCCTACCCCACGATACGATACGTATCACGGTATTCAGTTCACGATACGATACGTATCACGATACAAGACATAGTTGGTTAAAAAGTTGGAAGTTTGTCATTATATACTTAAAATTAAAAAGTTTTATCAAATGTTCATTTCACTAACACTAGGAAAGTGATAACATCCTTCGACCTGTTAAATATGAGACTGGAAACAAGTTTAACTGCTGTTCTGCAGTTTCATTGACCTCATGTTTCGTGCGGAAGCCATTTTTAAATTGTAAACAAGGAACCAAACAGATGATTCTGATAATTACGGACAGATTGAACCGAACAGTGATATCAGTTTCACATATCATGAAGTTGAACCGAACCGTGGAGAAATAAACTGCGGTATACCGTCAAACTGTTTATCGTTGCACTCTTACATTATTTGCAGTTTCCGCTCATTTTCTTTGCAACCGTTGCAAATACTTAGTGTTTTCCCTTTATTTCAAAGTAAAGGGTTACAAATAAGTTGTAACAGGCTAGGGGCTGAGGTTTATGAACAAAAACTCTGTGGACCTAACAACAAATTTTTATTTCAAAGCAGCATTTTTGTCAAGTCAATTGGCCGGTAGCCAGTTCTTAGGGAAAACACTGAAATTTCATTTCAGTATTACTGAAATGAAATTTGGTATACAGATATATCACATTAATATGTAGGTCAAGATCTGTTTATTTGCAGTTTCCATTCATTTTCTTTGCAACTGTTGCACCATACTGAGATGAAATTTAGTATACACTCAGATGACTATCTAGGTCAAGTTCTGTTTTGGGTACAATCGTGCCATTTTTGACAGAGTTATGCACTTTTCGACTTGGAAAAATACCAAATTGGGGGGGAGGGGGCATAAGCATTTTACAAACATCGCATGTTATTTCCGAGTCGGAGATAATTCGGTTATTGTTTTAAATTCTGCGATAACTTTGAAACGCAATTGATTTAAATTGTGTAATTTACAGGAAAGTCTTCTCTTTATATAAAGTAGCAAAACAAATAGAAAGATCTTTTTAATTTTAGATAGTCAGAACTTATCAAAAGTACGCCATATATCACTTTAAAAAAACAATCCAAAGCAGAAATAGGTTAAATATTGCTGCGTTTGGACAATTTAAAGCAAAACATGTAATTCCATTGTTTGGTTAAGTTAACTGTCCTCTCTAATACGTGCTGTGAGGCATGGCTGAGTATGATTACTTCACATTGTGCTGAATAATTACCGACCTATTAATGTGTTAACCGGAACTGGACTTCTTTGTCATTTCATTCAAGGAGTATTAACTGTCATACATAGCCCCAAAACTTTCAGAACTTTGATTGCCATTGCGCAGAAAAAGACATTTCTTCAAGAGGGAATTTTTCATGAATTGTTTTCGGATGAGTTCAAAGTTGAAAATGATCACTGCATCAAAATTATATTTTCTGCACACCCTGAGAAAAATGATTTTTTATAGAAATTAATTGATTTGGTTGCTAAATAAAGCTACCTCAGGTAGGTAAATAAAGCTAAGTAAGTAAATCAAGCTTAACGTAGCTAAATCTAGTGATTGTACCAGACCTGTTAACATGACACATATATTATGCTCATGAATGCCCTGTTTACACACACAGTAGTTTAACTTGAACCTGATGTTATTGAGATTATTATGGTGATTCAGACTGGATGTGTAAGAATATTCCAGTGAGTTTAATTTATTAAACTAAAGCTATTTAAAAAAAATAATAAAATAGACATTTAAACTGTACACAATGCTGGTGTGTCCAGGTTCCTTTAAAATTTCATCATTTTCCTGGCACTACAAG
Source organism: Saccostrea cuccullata (assembly GCF_032062105.1). Classification (NCBI taxonomy): domain Eukaryota; kingdom Metazoa; phylum Mollusca; class Bivalvia; order Ostreida; family Ostreidae; genus Saccostrea; species Saccostrea cuccullata. The sequence continues at coordinate 69,795 of NW_026939140.1, read as the reverse complement.
TCCAACAAATTCTTATTTGTAATATTTAAAATGTGAAATTATACTGTTCTTCCTCAACCAAGAAAGCAAATCTCCTTGAAACAATATTTTGGGCCAAGCTTCAAAAGTATTTTAAAATATACATGTATAATTTTTAAAAATCATGTTCAAAAGAAACAAAAAAATTAGTTTTTTTTAAATTACCTCATTTAGCTTTCTTCATACTGCTCTACAGAATTTAAAGTGGTATAAGGTTAGCTAATTTTCAGGCTGTACAGTAAATTTTTATTTTATTGCCATTTTCAACAAGTTTCAATGTTTGAAAAAATTTTCACCTCAGCATACCATTTTACAGTTTACTTCAAGATAGAAGACAAACATGGCCACTGCTTGTAAGGTACCTAAACTCTGCCTGGAGAAGTCCAATTCCGAACCGAAGGAATCGTGTTCTGGGGAAGACGAAACCCAAAAAGATGAACCTAAAACAGCCTTCCCTCCCACTGACGTCATCCTGGAGGTAGAAGGAATGGATATACACCTCAATAAACAGGCATTGGCAGATCACTCATCCGTGTTTAAGGCCATGTTTGAATCTGAATTCAGCGAAAAAAACAAAGATAGGATATCTTTACCTGGAAAGAAGTATGGAGATTTTGTGACTTTTTTACACACGTTTTATTACCCTGGCTTCCTAGCTCCTATTACTGGTAAGTTTTATTAAAGTTTGTTTGATAGCCATGACTTGACCCTATTGACAGCATTACCTGTCACTTAGAGCTACACTGCTGGATTACTTCTCTGTTTGTATTTCTGTCTGTCTGCTCATATTTCTAAATTTTTGTACATTGATGAAAGGGTAAAACTAGAGGTGCTGTGAGCAATGAGCTCACCAAATGAATAAATGATAACCCACCTCCTAAGGGTTATAATGGCACAGTCCATGTTTTGACATTTGCCCTGGGAGACCTGAAATAACTGTTAGATCAAAAATTAAAATAGGAGTTGGAGAACTGCATATTTAGAGTTGGGATAAGAGATAGGTACTCCAAAGCGTAACAGACAGACGTACAGATGGACAGACAGACATCCTGACTACTGTATACTCGCCTGCTTTTCATGCGGGAAGGGGTGGGGGATATAATAAGTGAAATAGTCTTTTAGTCTTTTGGGGACTTGACTTCCAGAGAAATTGCCATTTGGTAAAACAAACGAATCAGTAATTTTTTATCTTCCCACTCTGGTAAAGTTCCTTTACTGGCTTTAATTTTAAATTAGCAAATGAAGAGTGCATTACATAGGAATAGATGACATTTGGACCCTTTTGAGATTTATTTGGAATGAGTCTGCCATTGAAATTGACAGTTTTACTGAAAATTATCATTAAATAGATTAATAAATATCATAAAAATATTTAAGTAATATGAGCTGCATTTTTTGAGATTTTATTTTTTTTTTGCTGTTAAAATGTGCTATTTTGACAAATCTGTATGTAATTAAATGGTTTACAAGTGTTTTGATTCATGGAAATGAAGAATTGGTGATTTGTTTGACTTTTTTGTTTACTTATTTTTTTTTCTCCTTCATTCATAGTCATTAGCAGGGTTTCAGATTGAAATAAGTAACTATAGGACATATGGCATATTTACCAGAAAAGTTATAAGCCATTCTGTCCTAAACTTCATAAAACTATAGGCCAATAGAAAAGTTCAACTTACTCAGATTTCTCTCAAACTTTTACAAAAAAAAAAAACCCATTTATTTACAAAAAATATTCAAAAATGTTTATTAATCCTTTTTTAATAAAGTGGAAAATTATATTTTGGTTCTTTTTTAAACAAATCAATTATTTAATTTATTGAAACAGAATGGGATTTTTTTAAATTCCATTCAATGGGTGTTTTACTGATATTAGTCCTACCTTTCATTTCATTTATTTCTTTTTATTTTATTACAAGTTTTAAAAATAGTTATCCAGAAATTAGACTTGTATTTCTCATTACATGTATACATGTAATTACATTTACAGATTGCCTGGACAAAAAAATGTTTTCCTTTGTATAGTAAATTTTGCATTATTGTCGTTTCCTGCTATTAGGCTATTAGTCCGACCCTATGTTCAACCATGGCGGTAAAAATATCAACATGACATGGATCCCTTCGATGTTTTAAACATTCATCACTACTTTTATGCTCATTACACTTGGATTTGAAAATAAAACAAGAGTATTTTTTGTCAAGATCTAATACCCAAATGTCATTGGCTGATTGAATATGCAGTTGCAGAAAGTAGTGAAAAAAACCCAATCTGATCTGAATGGGGAACTGGCCTTTACATAGAGAAGTTAATCGGCCATTATGTCTGTTCAATGTTAAACTTATAGGCCATTTTGGCAGGTCAATTTGATTTTTTCCTGCCATTTTGAATTTTTATCGGCAAGTGGCCGATGGCCAACGCCAATCTGAAACCCTGATTAGTTTTGAATTAAACTTTAACTTAGGTAGAAGTTAATTTCAGCTGGCCTAAGCAAAACATCATATGAGAAATTTCATTATTATACTTTCATGTTAAATACTACAATCTGATTGGTTTAGATGCAGTTGACAATCCGTTCTATTACCCTCAGCCATAGCAACACACCTGGCAATGGGTAACACAACAGTAATGTCACATGCGTGGAAATTATGCGCGTACGGTTCACCGTAGAATTCTCAAAACGTCAGTTGCGCGTTTGAAAGAACCGGAATAAACTTGACGTCAATAAAAGCTTGCGTCCGATGTAGCTTACTTGAAAACAACAAACGACAGACGAAACATGCTTGCAAGTGCAAGAAATAACGAACCTTTAGATGAAAAAGAACTCTTACATTATCAAATTAACAATAAAGAGGTCAATAAATCTTTTTCAATGTAGCGGGGAGTTTGAATGCTTTCTAAACGTGAACGTAAAGACGATCGACGATTTTTTTTGCTGACATCCTAAATCAAGAAGACATTCAGTATAATAAAATAAATGGTGCCTGTTTTGGAGGGTAACAGTTGAAATTGACACCCCTCAAAAACCATTGTCAACCTCCGCTGACCCGTCAGTTGACAATGGTTTTCCTTGGGGTGCCAATTTCAACTGTTACCCTCCAAAACAGGCACCATTTATATAATGTTACACTCAACTACATGCAATACTTAGGCCAAGCTTTAAAAATTCTTTATTTGCAATTGCCGACCTATAATTTACAGACTGGGTCGGTAGGTAGGCATTCTTTTTTTTTTTTTTTGAAAAAAGAGAAAAGAATATTTCAGATTGTTTGTTAGATAATAAATAATAAAGCTTTTCATAGGTCTACTAAACACGAATAAGCTCCACTATTGTTATAAACCACTGAAAAAAAGGAGTCAAAATTAGAAAAATGAAACAGTTTCAATATCCTGAAAAAAATTCAAAAAAAAAAAAAAAAAAAAATTAATTTACTAAAGGGTTAAAAAAAAGTTTGGGTCAGGTACATTTTCAGTTAGTCAGTAGGCAACTGCAAACAAACAAATTTTTATTTTAGGTCTTATGTAATATTTCTGATGATGTAGGGCAACTAATTAACTTCGCCTCAAAAAGAATAGACAATGTTTATTCAGCCTCTACTTCCTTTTGATTTATTAACAGAACAAAATGTACTGAGGATAGCGTGTCTGGCAGATGAATACCAAATCATTGACGTCAAAGAGAAATGTGAATCATTTATTCTGGAAAACTGCAAACGTGCATGTGTGGAGGTAGACTATCGCATTAAAACAGAAACGGTTGTGGAGTATGCTTCGTATGCAGAGAAACATAATATGAAGACTGGGGGTCTTCCTTTGATTATAAAACTTTGTTCAAAGTATGGGACAGAAACCTTGAAACAGGCCAATTTTGAAACAAAAGTTACAGCTGATACACAACGAAAAATTCTGGAAGTACGATGCAGTTTCCTGGAAAAAGAATTGGCATCTACTTTAGAAAAAGGTAAATAATTCATACATATACAAGTTTTAATGTTTCGAATGAAGCATGTTATGTGTAACTGGATACAAATACATTTCTTGATTAAAATAACCTGACATTAACATTAAGATCCTCACTAGGAATTCTTTTGCCTTTTTCAGGTGATGGAAATATTTTAAAATCACTGGAACTAGCCTGGGCAACTCAAAATGAGGCCAAACTGGAAAAATACGAAGACAGCCTTGTGTCCACTTGCAGACAAATTAACGTAGAAACTGTGGAAGGTCTGAATGGGACCATTAGCACGGGCACACTGTTAGATTACATCATTGCTGCAGAACGATTTAAATTGAGAACTCTGTTATTCCTAGCTATTGAGCTAGCCTCTAAATGTCCAACTTCAATGTTAAAAAAGGAATATAAATACATAAAAATTTCAAGTCTAACAAAATCTAAAATAGAATCCAGAAGGCTGCAACGACTAGAAAGTAAATGTTAACCAAAAAAAGGAAACAGCAAGTTATGAATAGATAACATTTCTAACCAATCCTAGGTAGCGAGCAGCAATTTTTGTCAAAGGATCATTCTGTTTGCAACAAATCCTTTTTTTTTGTACAATTGAATCCTTTCTTCTGAAGTGGAGAGTCATATCTCCCAAGATACTGTTATGCAAAAAAGAGAATGTAGTTAAATCACTTCTCTATTTTTTTTTTTTTTAAGAAATCACAAAAGTATGTAAAAGCGTGATTTTGATGTATTGATGTTTGCTTACAAAGTCTAATACTGTAGATTTCAAAGGCTATAGGGGGTAAGCTTTTTCAAATAGAAAAAGGTAGGGAAAACTATATTTTTGATACTAGTAACTATGTGGAATTGTAGGGATAATTTGTAAACATCACTAGAATATCTTTTGTTTAAAGCACATCATATTATGTTTTAGATTTTTTCATTAAAAAATATCAGTATTTGTTCATTTCATTACTTGTCCAAAGTCATTCCTTTTGATAGGATGTAATTAGGTCACCTGAGTCAATTAGGTGACCGATTTACTGCTCTCTGATTTTGTCAATCATCATATTGTTCGTTGTTTGTCGTCAATTGGTCGACAACATTTGAATATTTTTAGCTTCTTCTCTTGAGACACTGAATTTGGACATGTAGCATCTATGGATGAAGGGGTGTATTCCGAGTAAATTTGTGAAATTCATGGACCTTACCCCCTGGGGCTTGAGGGGTGGGATTATAATCATCAACATTAATGAAATCTCAAAAAAAGTATTCTTTACTCCAGGACATCGAGCAGTCTAACTGTTGGTACGACTGTAATGGGCATGGAGCTCTCTACAAAAATTGTGAATTTTAATGGCCCCAGGATCAGAGGTACTGGTACATTTAGCAAGACTATAATGATTATATTGTGAAAAGGCATTAATTCTTCCCTAATCTTCTCTGTTCTTGCGTACATGTATTTTGCCGATTAATGAAGTACATAGATATGATATAAAGTAAAAGGCCGTTTCCAAAATTGTGAAATTCATGGCCTCTCCATCAGGGGTTCTGGTGAGGGCTGGGTTAAAATGTTTATTTGGTGAAAATGCATTAATTTTTTTTTTAAAATCTTGGTGTCAAACCAATGAACTACTAGAACATGTGTACATAGTCATGATGAGGAAGGGTGCCTTCACAAAAATTGTGAATTTTATGGCACCTGAGCCAGAGGTACTCATACAATTGCAAGGCTATAATGATTATATTGTGAAAATGCATTAATTCTTTGACTGAATTCTTCCTGGGTATTATGCCGATAATCTAAGTACATAGTTATGATGAGCAAGGGTGCATTTTTCAGAAATGTGAATTACAAGGCTATTAAAAGGGATAGGGGGTCTAATGATTATATACTGAGAATGATTTTAAAATGCTTTGAAATGCTCCTCGGTATTAATCAAACATTTGTAATGAGCAATCAGCAAGGTTGCTATTTCCCAAATTGTAGAATGTGTGGCCTGTGGGTCAAGGGTTGTTGTCGGATTGAGCATTACTCAATTCAAATGATGACCATTTTTGAACCGATTTCATGATACGACGGGTGATCAAAAAGTTCACGAACTAATTGAATAACTTCCATAAAGGAAACAATATTTGGTTTCTGTGTTGATTATATTTTACATTAGTCCTCTCCAACATTAATGAACATCAGCCACTGTTCTGCTCATGTGCGAATCACGTGATATTTGTGGTCACGTGACCCCCTCCGTAGCGTTCTGTCACAAAAGTTGAAAGATTTTTCCGAATTTTATATTTCTGTCCATGTCAGTTAATTTTTATAACAAGAACAGTTCATTCGTCAGAAATCGTCAAATCTCGGCAACAGAATGGGTGGATAAGAATATCCTTTCCAAAAATAAGCATGGCAACCATTAAAAACACAAATCTTCTGTTTTGGGAGAGAGGTTTATTCAAGGTGGATAGCGAATTGGTGCCTCCTTTTTATCATATCTAATATGTTTAAAATCTAAAGTAAACGATATCTTGGGTTTTTAATAATTATATTTTTGTTCAAATATTCAACTATTTTTCAAACTGTAATTTGGAGGTCTTTGATAGCAAATTCCTTAATTAAAAACACATATCTTTTCAAACTTGCTTTCACTGGGCAACATGACAGGTATCATTTTTAACCATCTGCCTTCCCTCACTAAAACGATCAATCCAATCATTGATTGAATTTATAGGAAGTAATTGGTCTAAAAAATTGTGTACAAATTTTTATATGCTACGGCAAAGGGCTTTCAAAGATATATAATAAATTGTACAGTCGTTTGTTGAACGAGTGAAACTTTGACAACCATTTTTCTTCACAAGTGACCTACATATTGACGTCATTTTCATATTGTGACGTCACAAACAAGGAACAAAACTTTATTCGGCATATATTTAAGAAATAAGGTATCATTTTTTGAGTGTTATTGGGATGTAAAACGGGTTGGTCACGTGATCAAATCCCATAAAGCCCGAAGGGCTTTATGGAAGATTTGATCATGTGCCAACCCGTTTTACATCCCAATAACACTCAGAAAATGATACTTTATTACTTATATTTACATTTGTGACTTATTCATACTTTAGATTTGCCTGATTGTGACTTTTAACGTGTGAAATGCATTATTTTTCAAACCCAACGGCATGTATGTAATCCACTGAACGCGCGTCGACCCTTTATGACGTCACTGAGAAATTACGTCGAACGTTTATCCATACGAACATCTATGACCTCTTGACCCCGTACCTGTATTTATACAGTTATAAAAACGCTTGCTTTCAATAGTATTATATAAAGGAAAACATTTGCAAATGTAAATATTATTTATAGAACTTGTGTATGGCTATGTGTGTACCAAATTTTATTCTAATCTAAATTGTGGTTTTGTAGATAAAGAAATAGTTCACGAACTTTTTGATCACCCCTCGTATATTTACGCGAGTTTCATTTTTGGAATGTACAATTTTTGTTGGTTAATTGTGTGACTTTGCCTTACTTAAAGACAACATTCGTTGAGGTGAGCTCTGTAATCACTGATTACCTATGTTGAAATTTTAAAGAAATTTGAGAATTGTTTGTTTATAAAATAATATTCAGTGATATGTGTGCATTACTGAATAGAACTTACTGTTGTCCTCATAAGCATGACCAGTCAAAAAAGAACAAACTCGTAAAAATCTGTTTTAATGCAAGGGACGTAGCCAATTAAATTAATGTATATTCTTCATTCTCATTCATACTATTTTTAACGTTATTGATAACCATTTCTCCCAAGAAGTGCGTAGTGGAAATAACTCAAATAATGTAGGAATGAAAGGGCATCGCAGTTAATGAAGATGAAATGCACCATTTAAGTACAACATAACATTTTACAAAAAATCATTACCTAAAATGTTCTTTACCTAGGGATACTTAATTCCGAGTTTCGTCAAAATTGACGCAGTGATTTTAGAGCATAATGTGAGGATGCTAAACTAACGACTTATTGGACAAAAGAAAACAGAGAGATTTCATTCAGAGAAGTTGAATTAGCTAATGTAAGCAAACATACAATATTTTTCAGTTGATGTTTTAATATCTCATTTTTATATCTTAAAGATTTCGGCTTTGTTTAGCAAGATAGAGACTAAATTAATTACATCTCTATACAATTCGCTTACTATTTCAAATTACATTTTTAACATGCATTCAATCATCGCCAACAACCTCAAAAAATAAATAAGGAATTATGTCTCATTTATTATTATGGTTAAGTTAAAGCTTTTCTTAAAATTAATAAATGTGTTTCTATATACTGCGCCATTCTCTATACAAAGTACAAAAAATATATACTGAAAGGAAAAAGAAACGCAGGGTAAACCTTTGAGGTGAATTAAATTTGTTTGTCTTAAAATATGTTTTAGTTTTCCTATCTAACTTTTAAAATCATCTTTCAAAAAGATATAACCAAAGTCCAATTGATTTTGTCTAATAATTCATGAGTTATTGAAGCTCAAATGACGATACCCCCCAAAAGTGAAAATCAAAAACTCTCATTATCTTCATTGTCTCTCGAGTGCATCTGTCAGAGCTTTATTTCTCCTTTGCATGGAATTTCATCAGAGTGTTTATCTTTCAAACCCTGGCTATATATGGCATGAGTAATCACGCAAACAAATAAGTCAAACGACGTGCGCATGCGCCAGTGAGAGGAATACAACAGTAAGTTCACTGGCTCAAAAAACCAAATTGCGGAATTTTTTTCTTTCAAACTTCGTATGAATGTAATGATTATAATCGTCTACTGTATAATTGGCTGTTTTTGTGGTAGAAAGGTGGCGATTTAAGAGATGGCATGACGAAAAACCCGCTCGTAACAATAAACATGGCTCAGTTTCGCGTTAACGTCATCGTCACGGTTGATTGAAAGCCATTCCAGACCCTCTCTGACAAGGGGTAACAAGTTTTATGGGGGAAAATTTAAAAGAAACTGCATAGTAAACCGTTGTTGCCTTTTTCATTAATTGGGCAATTCGAAAACAAGACCCCATTGAACTTCCGTAAACTGTACCAAGATTTATGGCACGCCAAATTCACAAAAATTAGATAAACCTAGTTTCACAATTGATAAACTAGGTTTATCGACTGTAAACTATAGTTTACAAACCGTAAACTATAGTTAACGATTCGTTAAGTATAGTTAACGATTCGTTAAGTATAGTTTTCATCTGTAAAACTATATTTAACGGTCGTTAACTATAGTTTACGAATGCTAATCTAAATTTATCTGTCTGAATAAAGCGTTAACAATAGATTTTGTTGATAAACATAGATTCACGTTTGTAAACTATAGTTTACAATCGTAAACTATAGTTAAGAGTTGTTAATCATAGTTTCACAAATCGTGAAACTATATTTATCATATCGTTAACTATAGTTAACGGTTTGTAAACCATAGTTTACAAATCGTGAAACTGTATTTATCAGATAATCTATGTTTTGCAATCGCAAATGATTGTTTTCGATGTTAAGTATAGTTTACGGTTGTGAAACGTAGATTTCCGCGTTAACTATGGTTTACAGATGTAAAATATAGATTAACGTTGTTAACTATAGTTTACAGTCCGTAAACTATAGTTTACAACCGATAAACCTAGTTTATCGACTGTGAAACTATGTTTTGCTCATTTTTGTGGATTTGGCGTGCCATAAAGATTGCAAGAAATTAATAATGTCACTTGATATTGAAAAACGATATGCATACCTCATATGCATCAAATAATGCAACAAGATTTGTTGACAAACTCGTCGTTATCGAAGAAGAAGGTATGGTTTCCATACAAATTTTGCCATGTGATTTTCTAAAGAATGAAACTGGTGTATAAGTTGAAAACTCATGCTTTTTAAATAATTGAAATTCAATGCAGAAAAATCATACAAGTCATTTTTCTCACATGTGTTTTTAAATGCTAATTATGACGTCATAAACATAAGCATTTTCCCGTATTTTCTTAAAAAGTTGCAGAAGACACCAATTTTCAATGGAATTTTCTTTCAGATAACATTGTCCACAGGCATCGCCCACAAACATCTTGAGATATGTGATTTGTTATTGAATTTTGCATAAAATATCAAAAAATTAACGTGGGCGACGGCTGTGGACACTGTTTTCTAAAGGAAAATCACCCTTGAAATGTGCCATTTTGAGGCTTTTTCTGTTGAAAATAGAGAAATGCTTCACATTAATGACGTCATATTTGCAGAATGGTAAACCTTCATACCATATTCTTTCCTGATTTATCAGAATCATTTATTTAAGTAATATTTAAGCCAGTTTCAAAACTTTTTGATGTCATTACATTTTTAGGGCGCAATAAAGCTAAAACCATACCTTCTTCTTGCACGTGTTTTGGGCTTTTTAGCGTTTTCCCTACGTGACGTCATAAATCTTAAGGTTGAGTAATTCTGAATACTGATTTTGGTGCACAGGAACTAAATTTCTCTTCTGACCAATTTTCGTAATTTTCGGTCATGTGGTCAATTTTTTTTTCGAACATTATGCTACCCTGCGTTTCTTTTTTCTTTCAGTATAGTTTTTAATGTATTTTCATACTACCATGTATTTACATTTGAATATATGTACACTATGAAGTGATGACTACTAGTATAAAGGCTGCCTTAATGAATTATAGAAATAATTACATTTCTTTGCCATGATACTTATATCCATAGTACACCGCACCTTTGGCCACAACTAGGTCGGCATTTTTTGGTATTACAACAGTTCGCAATTTAAACTTTTTTCGCACCGTTTTCTGCACTAAAGGAGAATTCGCATATCCACCAATTACACACACGCATTTAATTTCACTGCCCATGTCATCTTTGAATTTAGTATCGATTGTTTTTTCAGTGATATCCAACATTGGTTTAAACAATAATTCCATTACTTTAACTTTCAGACGTAGATAAAATTCGTCATCCTTATTCACACAAGTGATGGAATCAGTAGAAGTTCCTTTACCTTTAAGGTATCTTTCTATTGAATCTTTCAGAGGAAACTCCTTTTTTATCAATGTCTTCAATCCCGAGGGTATATGTAATTCCACATCTTTATTACTGAATGTGGACTTGTGTGTCTTTGCACGTTCAAATGAGAGAAATAAATCTTGAAATTCTGCATTGTGTTGTTTCTGAAAATTTCCCATTTCATGGTGCCCAATAATTATGTTCATCATATCACGGAATTCCTGGTCGACCCCTTCTTCTTTCCATTCCTTTCGATATTGATTTCCAACCACACGGTCTGGCTCTTCTTTTCGTGAAACAAGAACAGTCAATTCACATGCAGCTGTAATTATAATTCTTATAAATGTTATTTTCATTCTTAAAGAAATTTCCAAATGCATCGAATTCAAAACAGAGGCACGTACACATAATCGTAAATTCATGAAATCTGCTTAGAAACCATTTACAGAAAGGAATAAACAATTGTTATGCAGTACATGTATTTTATCTTGCATATTGTATATAATAACAATTTTCAGGTGAACTTTATCAAAATATTAGCAAAGAAAAGAGCAACTATTGATTAAAAATCTACTTATAAACCGAATTCATATTTATTTTTAGGGAAATAATATACATATTCTTAAGAAAGTAATTAAAAGTGAAATTCCTGAATGATTAATTAAAAAATATATATGTCGCTAATTATAGAAAGATTATTTTTTATATACTTACTGGATCCTATATCCAGAACAGCATACTTTGTTTTCTCTTGAAATGATAAATGGTCAACATTGAAGTTCAGACATAAAACATCCGCCTTCACTTCATGTAAGAATGGAGAAACCACCTCGGCTTTGGTAACTATCGTCCAATTTTTTATCTATGTAAATTTTAAAATATCTTTTTATTAACTATTATATACTTAAAATTTTTTCTTCTACTAGTTGATGTAATATATTAAAGTTTTTTTTTATCTTACAGAAAGGGGAAAATGAGTAAACAGAAATAAATTAAATGTAGACGAAAAAGAAATCTATTTATCTATCCCCCCATTTATTAAAGTATGTTGTTTAAACCATTTAAAATTTGTTTTCAGTTTCAGTATTTTATGATGTGAAAGCAAATAACCTCTGAACTATTCAAGGATGTTTCAAGTTTTTCTTCTAAATCAGCACCTTTCCAATAACTTGGAATGGTAATGAAATATTCAATTTCATCTGGTTTTTTTGCATTAGCTGCTTTCTGGTGATTGGCTTCCTCATGGACTTGCTTTGCCACAAAATTTATTATTTTGGAATATTTTTCACTATCACTGAATTTAGGATTTGCTTGCAAAAATTTTATAAAAATATGGTAAGTTTATTAAGATTTTATGAACATATGCATTTTATGAAAAAAGTTACAAAACATTCAACTTACAAATCGATAAATTGCACTCCCTCTTACCTCACCAATCTGTTCCATTTTATGGATAAAAGTGTAGTCTTTAGCTTTCATACTTTCTCCTTTTTCGGTGAATTCCCTGATTGCATCGTAACCAAAGATTGTTTTTTCTTTTTCTTTTTTCAAAATAAGAATAGATGTTGGCTGTTTTCTTGTGGGGTTTCTCTTGTTTTCATATGTCTGAACTCTCTCGTCTCTCTCATCCTCCTCAGCTTCCTCACATTGATCCTCCCCATTAACATGGACAATTCGAGTATCTTCTTGATCTTGTACAGCCCAACCAAAGTACGATGAACTAATTTCTATTGAAACAATATATTTTTTTCCCTCACGGAATTTTTTATCTGAAAATATACATTTTAGAGATCAAAGCCATTAGAATAAAGTTGTACACATATTCTAATCGAGCTCTTAGTACTTCAAAGATGTCGACGGAAGTTTGAATGAAAATTTTGGGTAGAGTACCTGCAACAACAAGAAAGCATATAGAAACAAAGTGATTATTTTTTTTTTAAATATATATGACTATTGATCACTTCTAGAAAATACACCTCCTTCCTTTAGCATTGCATAGTTTCTTCTCCTTAATTTTACTCCTATTCTTGTATTTCAACTACTGTGTACTTTCAATAATCTCCAATACCCTTTGTTGCCATATAATATCAGTTTCAAATATTTGAATTTCCGACAACCATATTTGGTTAAACTAAAATACGGCTGTCAGGGGAAAATCCTGGTTAGAAGAACTAATTTTCTATCTCTGAAAGTGGGGGATGAAGGATATGGAGACAACGAACAGAATTCAATATCAAAGTCCATAAAACAATACAAAAACAGGAGTAGAGCAAACACGGACCTAAAAACATTTGAGGTAGGATCAGGTGCTATGGAGGAGTGAGCATCCCCTGCCAACCGGTCACACCCGCCGTATGCTCCTTGTTATTATCATGAACGGAAAATGATAAATTGTATTTGCTGACAAGGTCATTGTATCGACCATAGAACTTACGAAATGATGACTGTAAACGCGATTGCTGATATTCTTGTCGCATCAACTTGCTTGTCAATAATTTACCTCGTTTTAGAAATTGTTCATAGTAGAGCATGCACTTGCGTGTCGAATCAACTGAGAGATATAAAGGATACCAGGATATATCGTATCGACGTAAGAATGGAAATGACCATTGTTAATTGTTAATACGTCGTCGATATATCTAAATGTTGAGTTGAAGGCCGCAGTGTTTTCTTCTTTTCAGGAATAAGATTTTGCATAAACTCCGTTTCATATGAATACAACAATAGGTCTGCTAATAAGGGAGCGCAATTGGTACCCACGGAAATTCAAATAGATTGTTGAAAGATCTTGTCTCCAAAAACCACATAGATATTGTCTATCAGAAACTAAAGCAGCTTTTTGATGTCAACATCCCAGTATTGTGTGTGCAATCAGAATGTGTATTTTTTTTTCTTACAAAATAATTTTGCAAATGACGATGGACAAGGTAAGTTAATTTACGAGTTCCATTTTTATTGAAAAAGCAGCTGTCAAAAAGACAAAAAAGCCTGGGGCCCGTTTCATCAAAAGTCGTACGCCTAGTAAAGTCGGGACTAGCACGAAGATTTGCATTTCATTAAAGAGCGTATCGTTACGCCTGACTAAATTTAGGCCAAAATTTTACGTCTACTCATGGGTAGGCGTAAGTTAGGGCGTAAAGTTAAATTAAAGCCTTTTTATTAATTTTAAACAATTTAGCGAGTTCTAAAGAAAAAGTGCGGTTCTAAGAAGAATTTAAAATGCAAACAATGCATTATTTAATTACACATATTATGAAAAGTGGGGGGGGGGGGGGTCTTACAACTACTTGGGGACATAGTGATTTGAGTAATAACGTATCTTAATATTTTAATAAATTTCTGATGAGAAGAAAAGCTTGTCTTATTAGAGATTTTTTCGATCACCATTTGTTACGTTTTGACAATGCATTCATACACATTTGATGGTATTGTATGTACAAGGTATTGTAATTCAGTATACATGTACATACATGTGTATATAACTATATTTCTACACCCCGCTTGAAAAGCGGGAGGGTACATGTAAATACTATATAGAAATCGGGATGTCCGTCCGTCCATCTGTTACACTTTGGAGGTACCCATTTCTATCCGCAACAAAAAAAAAAACAAAAAAAAAAAAAAAAAAAAAAAAAAATCGGTTTCAAAAGCATACTGATCCTCTTTCTGATAATTTTCTACATTTAAGAAAAAGTTTCAAAAAAAAAAGATTAACCCATCTTAAAACCAAATATTTTTTGTATGTTTGAAGAGACTCGTCCATTTCTTATTTACTTCTCGTCCACATGCGTGGATCTAGAGGGGGTCGGAGAGAAGTTTCAGAACCTCCCGAATTTGCATTTAACATTGAATGTACAGAGTACTCAGTTGAGGACGAAAGTAATAATTTTCTAGGAATCTGGGACAAGTGAAGTTCCCGGCGAATCTAAGACGGAACCCAGGGAGGGAGGGGGCATAAACAATAAGAGATTTTAAAATGGGGAAATATATTATTGCTTTTATAATATCGATGTAAGACGGTGATAATTACACAGTTAAGTTCAAGAATGAATTATTCCTAATTTTTTTTTCTAAGACAAACATTGAGGCAGAATACATCTTTAATTTTCATGATTTTGTTTAGGATTAAATTTTACATACATTGTAGTGTAAGATAATCTGAGCGCATATAAAGCACATATAAGATGAAAATATATAGTTTACATGTTTTTGATTTCCTGCATAACTTACATTTTTAATGAAAACAAAATAAAGAGCAGCTGTAACTTTATTTTAAAGACAGAGACCACACAAGCAGAGAATTTTTTTTAATATCTTTGTAGTCATCCTTCTCTCTCTCTCTCTCTCTCTCTGCGTACTTTTAAAACTGTGCATTACATTTAATCTGCAGACAGTAAAGACTTTTTTCTATAACTGCACGACCTAGAGTCTAGTATTTTGTAATTATATGATGAACCTTTGAGTCATTTTAATAAACAATAACAATTTATGTTATTATGATCTAAATTGACAAAAATTTAATAAATTTAGAGAGGATTAACTTACATGTACCTTAGTAGTAAACGTGTAAAATTTATTTCTTGACTCAAAATGTGTACAATGTACATAAAATTATGTAAACCGTTTGCATTTTGTATTAATTATTTTTTGCTTGCATATACACTTCTCATGAAAATTTTAAAATCTTATTCTGTCTCAAACTTAATTTTTAGTATTTATCAGTAGAATCAGCATTTATCTAAAATTGATTATCAAAGGCGAAGTCATGAACCTGAATCAATTTCGGGAAGAGAGGGAGATTGGCTGTAATTAAAATTCCAAAATAAATAGTTTTGCTTAATTCCAAAATAATGTACGGTCCTTTTCTTCCTTTCAATTTATAAGACTTTTATTATTGAAATGTTGTAAAAAAAAAAAAATAAAAAATAAAATTGGATTCTTACATACGTGTCTCCTAGATGACACTATAACCCCATGCATGTTTCAATTAGTGCAAGTATTAATTAATCTATAATTTGTGTTATTCTGTACTTTTACGTGCTAAAATTTATACATGTTTGTAAGCATTGGGCAATGTTTATGTTTTTGCGCATGCGCAGTGCTACGTTGTCAAGGACTTAGTCCTGTGACTAGGCGTATCTTTTACGACCAGACTTACGCCACTTGGTGAAACGCAAATTACGCCCGACTAAATTTTGGCGTAAGCCCCGGAAGTACGCCTAAGTTAAGGCTTAACTTTACGACTTTTGATGAAACGGGCCCCTGGACTTTAATTTATCGTGGAGAATGGTTGTGTATAAACTTAAAGAGTTGTAAGTTTTAAAGCTGTTGATTTTGGTTAAATCTTGTGCCTTCAAAACTGTCCAAAAGTACTTTGGAATTTTGAAGTATCCACACCTGATTCACACCACTTCTCGAATATATTGTTGCACAGTACTCTTGAAGATTTTCCTTCACTACTGTCAATATCTTAGTGAGGAGTAAAGAAAGAAGCTTGGTAGAACATTTACTGGAACCCGCTATGTATCTTTGTTTGTAAGGATGTTAAATTAGGTTTGTCTATTCGTCCGTCTGTCTGTTTGTCTTTCCGTTTGCCTGTAACACTTTCGTTCCAATGCAATATCTACGAGGGGTTATCAAAAAGTTCGTGGACTGAGGCTATAAAATTAGTACTATGTAGTCTGTGCTTTCAAAGTTTATATGGAACATAAAACAAATAAAAATAAAGAATTGTTGAAATTTTTACCTTGATACGTTCATTATTTGCCAAATTATTATAAAATAAAAACGACATTATATGATCACCCGGCGCTGTCGCCGTTTCGTTTCATTACGTCCGAAAACGTCATTGATTTTCAATGTCCGCTTCTTCTACCTCATGCACTTATTTTAATGAGATACCCTGGAGCTGAGTAAGGACTTAAGCCCGCCTTGTTTATCATATGACTTTACAAGGTAACAGCGGCTTTTAATGAATATAATATTCCAAATTTATTTATACATTGGGAGAAACCTTCGCTTGATTGTGCCAGCATATTTTCCTCTCGGGAGTTCAATATCTAGAACACTTGATCAGCGTCATTTTTTTGACGTGATTGATTTTTCACACCTTGACTACAAATTGGTATTAACTGTGCATCCCTTTTCTCTCTACCTTTTTTGACATTAAAAGTCAAGTACTCTGGATGCATATTATTTCTTTGTAGCCAGTTTAAACATTTCTTAGGTCTATACCAGCTTTTTCAGGGGCAAATCTTTATAGAATGTTGGAAAAGGAAACCCCTCCCCCTTTTTACGTCATTTTCAGGGCCTTATTTGTTTGGAAACTCCAGATATAATTTACGATAACATTTCATAGAACTTCCAGAATAAAGTAAAAATTTCATATTTCGTGGAATAGTTGTGTCCCAACACTTACCTGAATTAACGGGATATTTGGATGTCAAATGTTTATACATGTATCAAAAGAGTTTCTCTCAATTATACATAGGTCGCCAAAACGTCGTGTTCGAGGTTGCGCCGCCTGGACATACCATTGCTTACAAAAATATTACTTACTTATCAAATAATTAAATTTATGATTTATGGTTTATTTTTAAGATAGAAAAGATGATGCTTACTAGATATTTCAAAATTCATTGATGTACCTAAAGCGGTTTTAATTTTACGGCGCTAGCCCACGAACTTTTTGATAACCCCTCGTAGAGAAAAGTTATAGAGCTTTTGCGATGAAGTTTTACACAACAAATCCTTAAAACCTAAGAAAGATCCCTACTGATGTTGAGGTCAAAATGTCAAGGTGGAAAACTCATATGTCTGTACGCGTATGTGTGTTAAACTTGTAAACTAACTTAAGTATTTTTTTTTTTAGATATCTTGTCTTTGTTCTTTATATAGGTCAGCAATTTGTCATTGGATGGCTTTATGATACTGAAGAAAAATTGACTCTTAGTGGTTTAATACCCTACTTATTTTAATGATTTTTTAGCTAGGCCTATGTAATTACGAGTTGATGGACATCAACTCAGTTATGTTCTTACAAATGTTGACCTAATTTTAACCAAATAACACACCTCGTTTATTCAGTTCCTTCTACGATAAATTGTATCACATCTTGAAAAACTCTACATAAATAAAAGCGAACATATATATTGAAGACATGTCAATGTTTCTTTTTTGAAAGGAAATTTATTTTAAGTATAAACAATAAGATTTTCATTGACATGCCTTATTGTGTCGGTCCGACAAAAAAGATAGTGCATTTTAAACCGCCGAAGAATGAAAGTGTATTTCGTCACTTCTCATATTCCTATATGTGTATATATGCCTTGTCGATTTTTAAAATTTTTCAAACTAATTGCATAAAATATTGGTTAATTTTTCTGTGCCAAGTTCGTTGGGGTTTATACAAATGACATATTAGGCCTAACATAGAGATCGAACTACTTTTTCATATTCATACGCACCATGCTACTTTGTTTTGTAAACAAAAACACGCAAAATCGGCAGCACAACAGTGACTTCAAAAGAAATTGACGGGACTGTGGAGGTTTACCAGGAAATTTTTAGAAGGTACGTAAATGTAAATACATGTACATTTAAGTATAGTTGCACGTGTTGCTCTGAAATATAAACTTAGCCAGTAGTTTAGCGCCACCTTGTTTTCGCGGCTTCAGGGCCCTGATTCTATATGATTTTTTCTTTTTGTTTTGTCCGCATAAGTAGCTTCCATTGTGGTAATGAGGCAACTGCCTCACTAGAAATATTATTTCAAGTCTTTGAAAACACACAAAACACCAGTCGTGCGACAGGACATGCCATAGAATTTTCGACTAGATTTCCACTTTCTTGAGAGAATCGGTCATGTTTTAGTGAAAATCGAATGAATATTTTTCTGCATGCAATGAAACTAAACGAAATTATCCAAGATAATATTTCTACTTGTTGTATTACACGAAAAATACGATGAGAACGAAGCATCTGTTGGAACGACGCCATTTTTATTTTAGCCAGGAGTGGATCAAAATCCACCACAAGCACCTGTTCATAATAAATCTGGAATAAGTTATTCTAATTGATTTATGTTTACTCATATCGCTTCAGAAAAATATAGACAACTTTTTTAATGTAACTTAACAGGGTGAAACTGTCTTATTTATTAATTTTCATAATAAAATAAAAAAAAATATTCATAAATGGGAATATGTGAAAAAAAAATTACACATGTTCTGGATGAGTACAACGGCATCCTGTGTCATAATACTGTTGAATTAACAATTTGAGATGTAAAAAAAATAAAGATCAGATCGAGATTTTGATGATCTTAAAGATGATTATGTTGATGATGTCAAGGGCTCAAAAAAAGAAAAAGACAAAATTTTCTTGAAAATATCAGGTTCAAAGAAAAATTGTCAAAGCAAGTCTCAGCTATTTCTTGCATTGCAGCAGATATGCATCAAGCATCAAACAATTTCTCAGAAGATAGTAAAGGTAGACAGTGTACGTGTTGCTACTGCACTTGTAAGCATTTTGTATACAGAAGTGATTCGAATTCCTACAGAGGATTGGAATTCAAGTGATCTTAATTTATTGCTTTGGAAAGATGATGATTTACATTTAAGATGTTATAATAAATAAAATACCTTTCAAATCTTCCATTTTACTTCTATTTTATATGTTGTTTTAATTAGAATTTAACATTTGTTATTTTTCTAGAAGTATAAACCACAAGGGTCAGAGCATAAAGGTTCCTGGGAGGATTTGTTTACGAAACCTTTTTCACTGTTTCTGGAGGTTTGTTGGTTAATTTCTCATTCCGGAGAAATTTAACTTCATCACTACCATGTTTGGGGTTCCCTAATGCCAGATGACATCTCCAGGACAGCAAAGAGGTACTTTTAAAATGTCATAATAAATAAAATACCCTTCAGATCTTCAATTTTACTTGTTATTTATATGTCGTTTTAATGATAATGTAAAATATTTTATTTTTCTAGAGGTATACACCACAAAGGCAGAGCATAAAGGATGGCTGGGAGATTTGATAAACTTACTGTTGTAGGAGAACAATTTCAAGCATTGATATATATTAGAAAATTGTGCTGTCAGTCTTTTGTATGTTGGAGGACAAGCTTCCCCTTGAAAACTGGAACAAATGTGAACTGAAGAATGTGTACATTCATATTAAGAACTTTTCCTTGTAAAATTACCTCTGGGAAAAGTTTATTTCATATCAATTTATTGTGTTCATTATCTGGTTTAATTTTATATTTGTAATTGTTTTGAAATTGCATGGCAAAACACATTTTTGCTCACCTGAGTCAAAAGCTTAAGTGAGTTTTTTGATCCGATTTCTTTGTTATCTGTTGTTTTGTAAACTTGTTACAACTTAATTTTTGTTCAAATGATGCCCCTTTCCCCCTGGGAGCTTGAGACCATTTTTAAAGTTAAACTTTTCAAAATGGAACTGATATCTTCTTTTTTTCAATCCGAGATACTCAGGTGAGTAATGTGGCAGACGGGCCTCTTATTATATTAGATATGTACATTGATTCACAAGTATGTACTTTGTAGCGACATCAATTAGAAGCAATATCATTTTTAAACCACAGTTTGATAGCAGAAATTTTATTTTCAAGAAAATGTTGGAGGCATATGTTTATATATATTATATTAATTTCATGTTTGTGAATTTCAAAACCGATTTTAGCTACAATTTACATTGGAAAAAAATGCAGTTGTCCATCTTGTGTCTCTATTGTGTGTCATGAAAGAAAAATCTTACAGCTTTTTGTGATATGCAACAAATATTTCACCGTGATCATGTGTTTTTGCAACAGTTGTGAAGTATATATGCTCAAGAATATAATTATTAGTTTTCTCCTAACTGTCTCAAAACTGTGTTAGTACTTTGATTACTGTAGCATTTATTTGTAAATCAGGGTTCTGTGTAAAACCTCTGATTAAGATTACACAAATTTTCATTCCTAATGCTCGTTACACTTGTGAGAAAATTATGAACAAAATTGTGACAGCGACTTTCTCTTTCTAAAAAGAAAATCATTTTCTTGTATTTTACTGTGTATTGTGCTTTTACACATTCAAACTGGAAGACTGCAATGTTAAAAAAATCTTATATGATAAGTATAACAATAGTAATTGTCAAATTGATTATGAAAAAAATTTTTTTTAAGGGATATTACTTTTGCTGTATCCACATTAAGGACATTCAGATACTGTTGTACCATGATAGTTATGAAAGAGCGTTTCATTTCATTTGTTAAAATAGGGTAGTAATACACAATAAATGTATAATTATAATGTAAAAAGAAATGCTTTTCTTATTATTTCACATAACATTATTTGTTTATGGAATTTAATGATACAGTGCATCATCTCATGGAATTGACATCAGAAATCAAATGGAAGTCTAAATTTCTGCTATTTTTAAATGGCAATTTCATTTCTTTATCAGTAAAGCAGTGTTCAATTTATAAGCTTGAACAACCATCAACTCGTATCAGTACTTTGATTTTTTAGTATAAACTTTATCATATATATTTTTTGGACGGTATTTGAGATCTAATCAATTTCTCATGATGTGTTGTCATTTTGTTGGCGATGGAGAAACTGTTCATTTAGAATCTGAATTTTAATTTTCCACATACATGTACACAGTAAGCCTACCTTATATCTAAGATGCATCTTCTTATCATAAGGATGTTTGTATTAAGACCAGTTAGATCCCTGCTATTATTATTATGAAACTTTTAAAAGATTTTTATTCAACTTATAAGCGAACCCTTGATTTATTTCCACCCAACTTTCTTCTTTGGGAAGAAGATGACAAAGTTGAGTCTTTTCTTTCACCGTGACATAATTGAACAAATATTAGTCTACATTAAGATTGAACACCTTCACACTTAAGTTTCTTTTTTCACATCTAGTGAGTTTTCAGAGGAAAATAAACGTATGTTGAGCTTTTTTCACTGTTACTGACAATTTTTTTTCGAAGAAAGGAGTTTGTTCCTTCATCAATAAAATAAATTAGTCAATAAACCTACGGTAAATATTCTGAAAAGAAATAAAAATTGTAAAAACTGAAATGTTAGGTGGTAATTGAAGACTGTTAAGGAAAGATTTCTTTGAATCAAAACAGAATGCATGGATAAGATATTGCAAAGTCTTTTCAGTATGAGTAAAATACGATAGGAACAATATGAGTAAAATCAAAAACAAACACTACATTTGTACCCTTTTTAAATCTAATTGTTTAACTTCTTCTTTTAGATGATGTTTTTTTATGATCTTATGAAGTTTCTAAAATGATCTTATTCTCAGATGTATCCAATTATCCATGTTATAGTTTATTTTCTTTTGAAACCCGATCATAGTCAAAAGGCTAGTTTGAAAAGAAATTATCTTACAAATCCGAAGAAACTTGTGAAACTTGTCATTTTAATAATGACCCTTTCTGCTTTTCGGATGAAAAGAAATTAAGATAAAATAATAATAATTTTACATGCTAAGCTTCTGCAAATCAAACTGGTATATAATGATTTTGAAATGTAAAAATCTCTCTCTTTATGTCCCCATGGAACTGTGCAAAATATGGCGAAGAAAAACATTTAATTTTTATACTTCTCAGGAACTAAACAAAAGCTACTTCTGCTTGAAACAGTGGTATTGTTTTCTCTTTTTTGTATCATGATATTCTTAGATTATTCGTCAATAGTAAAAAAAAAATAACAAAATTTAAACTATGCCTTATACATGTACACATCAGAAAATAAGGAATCGATTTTATAATTACACGTAACTTAAGAATTTACATTTGAAGCGAAAAAAAATACTTAAATAAAACTTAATATATATCTACCTTTTTTCATTGAAGACTCTGGAAATTCTGCATCTTTATTTTGTGAGTGGTATGACTCACTTTCTTCTTTTCCTGCAAAAAATATTCCAACATAAATGAATACCTAAAACATTTGGCTCTAATGATAATTAATATCAATCGATAATTTAGTATACAACACTGTAGTTATTTTTTATATATCTTAATGAAAAAGGTGGAGGTAACTAACAGTGATCGTTCTCAAAATATCTATAAACAATAAAAACCTGTGAAGAGTTCATTAAACACGAATCCTTGGAATTTCCAGGGGTGGGATCAGGTTCTATAGAGGAGTAAGCATCCCCTATTTACCACACACCCACCAGTCGAGAGCTCTTTGTATTGGTTCGGTGGAAGGAACATTTCGTATTCATATTCAGTGTAAAAACAAAGGCTTAACACTTGTTAGACAATATCTATGTTGTTTTTGGAGACCAGGAATTCTAAAAATCCATTGGAATTCCAATGGGTACCCATTGCACCCCGTAATTAGCAGACCTATTTTTGTATTCATATGAAGCAGACTTTGTGCAAAATCTTATGCGTGAAAAGAAGAAAAACCTTTGCTGGGGCCTTCAATTCAATATTTAGATATATATATCGACAACATTTTAAAATTAACAATGGTAATTTTCATTCTGATACCGATACGATATATCTATCCTGGCGAGATTAAGGTAAAAGATACTACAGAGTCTGATACATCTGTTTCAATTTGGATATTTACTTGAAAAAGACGTTAATGTTAATTTAATAACCAAGTTGAAAAAACGTGATGACTTTAACTTTTCTTTCATCGACTTCCCTTTCTTATGCAGCAATAAAACTTCATCACCTGTATGCGGAGTTTGTGTATCTCAGTTGATTCGATACGCAAGATTATGCCCTAAGTATGAACAATTTCCAAAATAAACTTGACAAACAAGTTGATGAAACAAGAATAACAGCAGTCTCGTTCTATGGTGGATACAATGACCTTTTCAGGAAATACAATTTATCACTGAGTTAAATGCTGACTGACGTTTTTCATATTCCGGAGTACAGTTAAGGTGAGCGATGGAAATATCGACAATATTTTGTTATTAAAAACGTATTTATAATCGGGACGGAGATTATTTTTAGTACATTATTAATATCGGATAATTGTAATTATGGTTAAAAACAATATATTAAAGACAATAAGATTTTATATTTAGACTTGTCACTTGACGCGACAGTCACGTGATTTTAGTACTTGCAGTAATGATGTTACTTTTAAATTTCACTTGTGCAAGGGCATAACCAAGTTAAAATTCCAAGCTTTGTTTATGAATATTTTCAACACGAATTACAGTTTATGAAAATTGCTGCGATCTTATTTAAGTTCTGCAATTTCATTGTTAAAATTATATTTGTATGTGTTTTTTGCTGGTCAACGGCATAAAAAATTGATAAAATTAAATTATTTTTAAGATTTCATCAAGATCACATTAATTGTCAAATACTTTAATACTTCTAGAGTTGAATTGTAAAAGCTTAATATGATTCATTGAGTGTATACCCTTGCACTAGATCGATTTATTTAGACCCCCACATTACCCTCCGATGTCCTTGCATACAAATATACGGCACAGAATATTTATCAATAAAATCGCGAAGAAGACATTGAATCCAAGTTAATGGCTTAAAGAATATCTGTAAATAATATTTTATCTAATTATAAAATACATTATTTGTTGAGAAAATATTACTCGATCTGCCTCTCACTGCATTGTGCATTATGTATTGTGCAATCATAGATACAAACTGAAATCAAAAGTCAGTTTTATGTTGATATCTACTGTTAATTATAGACAATATGATTATGGTGCCATTGAAGAAACAGGTATCACAATAATTTGAGAAACTGTATTTTGCTTATTCTTTCAAGATTATTTATTATGAAATGTTCATTGTGGGCCATGCGCACTGTAAGCAACTTTTAAGACTAGGAATTCAAATTTGAAATTATAAAAATCCCATTGAAGAATAATGCCTTGTACTAATTGAGTATCAATATAATGTATGTAATTTCAATCTGTATAATACGTCAAAAGATGTTCTGAATATTCCAAATTCTTGTCGTCAACACCTTTTTTTCTTTTCGAATCTTTTTTTCTTTCTGCAAATACAAAACAATTCTGATGGATAAAAACCAGATTATTTAAGTTAAGTATTATACGGTTTATATAGCCGATTCTAAAAAAAATGTGAAAAGAACAAAGACCATCACACCTTATAATGCATCTGTCTTTAAATTTGCATAACCCCAATATTTATAATGGAAAATATTGAATATAATCAAAACTATGAAGTAAAAGATCAACAATTATACCATATTTTAAATTAATTTTTCATTTATTTTTTAGTACTCACCTTTTATCTTAATTCTCCGAATCATATAAATTACCAAAGCAATCAAAATGAATATCAACACTATCGAAACCACAGCAACTATCTTCCACGTCAACTCTGTATTATTGGAAGTAAACTCTGCAATCCCTCTACAATAAAAATAATTTTACTATTTGGTTCATAATGAAACTGATATCCCCTAAACTTCGATGAGTTCCCCAAGCTTTGTCTGATCCCACTTGGTTAGTCTTAGGATATGTATCAATATTTTTATAGGATTCATGAAATTAATCATAAGTAAGTGCATTCTTCTTATTATCTATCTACTAGTATAATTAATTGTTATACCAGTCTTTCTAGGAGGAATTATCTGCACAATAATAATTGAATTTTTAGTAGCTTTTGCATTAATACCAAAATGTAGTATTTTAAATCACTTACCTCTGGTAATCTGATGGAGGAATGCATTGTGGGCATTTTTTGTCTCTTTGAAATTTGCAATATCAAAACATGACTGAACTGTAAAACATTAAAAGATATAAATAATTGCTGAAAGGAAATGTTACCTAAGGTTCATAAACCCTCTGCTAACTCATATGAAATTTTTTCTTTAACTTTTATGATTTTTCAAAGGAAATGTATAAACTGAAAAAAAGACAAACAAATATTGCATGGCCTGCGGGGCAAAATTTAACAAAAAAGGCACTTAACCTTGACAAATTTATAAAGGAATAATAGACATTTGTGTCAATAAGAGTTATCTCTCTTATCAGAGTATCAATGTACCTTAATAGATATACTAATTGCTGCTTAATATGATCATAATTTGATAAATGTTTGAAATAATATTTGCATTTGTAAGCATCCGTAGACTTGTAAGTAAAAGGACAGCAATCTGAACAAATGCAGTTATAGTATGGACTTTCCTGTATCAAGCTTCCTCGCATATTGAACTCCACACATCTATGTCTTATTAATAGAAGTTCATCATTATCCGTAACAAAATAGCAGATATAATGTAATATTAAAAAAAACATAATTCCGTCATATGTTATAAAGCAACAATAAAAATTTTAAGTTTATTATAATTTTCAAAATTTAGTTCAATCAATTTATAATCGCCATGATATCTTCCATCTTGAATATTTTCTTCTATAGTATCAACTTGTTCTACTTATAATACTTATGACGCAAAATGATATCAATCTGATGAAATTATGTTTTAAGCGTAAAAAGTACATCAGAAACAATTCATTACATCTGGAAAAAAATTAATAAATGCTAAAGAGGTTGAATTTTATATCTTAGTTACTAAAGATACCATTAAAAAAAAAAACAATTACACGTTTCTCAATATGTGACTTCTTTTATATTTTTTTATTGCGGTAATGAGACTTTATGTGCACAAAAAACTTAATTTTTACTTTTTGATGCACTAGGTGCTGCAAAGTTAATGTCGGAATCTTTGTCACTAAGTCATAAATAATTTTAACAATTACACGAAAAGAACGTTTATAAACATTTGTTGTTCATATTTGCAGTTGAAGAACTTGCCTGTAGCAAAATGACATTATCATTGTATTATACAATATTTATTTCTTATGTAATGCTTTAGATTCCATTGTAAAGAAATATTTCTTCTGAAACAATTCACATACAGACAGAAGGACGGATGGACAGGCATTCCGATTACTATACACCCTTTTCAAGCGGGTTTATAATAATAAACTAACAATTACATGTAGTATGAAAAACGTCAGTCAGCATTTGACTTAATCATAAATTGAATTTGCTGACAAGGTTATTGTATTGACCATAGAACTTACGAAATGATGACTTAAAATGACACTGCTGATATTCTTGTCTCATCAACTTGTTTGTCAATAATTTACTTCGTTTTAGAAATTGTTCATACGTAGAGCATGCTCTTGCTTATCGAATCAACTGACATATATAAACTCCGTATGCAGGTGAAGAAGGTATATTGCTGCATAAGTAAGGGAGATTGACGATAGAAAATTTAAAGTCATCACGTTTTATCATAAGAGCTTAATTGTTAACACCATTAACGTCTTTTTCAAGTAAAACATCCAAGTTTGAAACAGATGTGTCAGACTCTGTGGTATCTTTTTTCTCAAGCTCATCAGGATATATCGTATCGACATAGGAATGGAAATTACTATTGTTAATTGACAATACCTCGTCGATATATCTAAATATTGAGTTGAAGTCCACTGCAAGTGTTTTCTTCTTTTCACGCATAAGATTTTCCACAAATTCTTCCATTGTTATTGAAAAAGCAGCTGTTAATGATATCGAAAAGCCTGGAATTTAATTTATCGTGGGGAATGGTTGTGTTTAAAGTTGAAAAGTCAGAATTTTTTTAGCTGTTGATTTTTGTAGAATATTGTGATTTCAAATTGTCCAAGAGTTTATTGGAATTTTTTAAGTATCCACATCTGATTTACACCTTCTTTTGAAAATAGTTTTGCACAGCACTCTTGAACTTTTTCTTTCACTACTGTTAATATCTTAGTGAGGAGTAAAGAAAGTGGCTTGATTGGAACCCGCAATGTATCTTTGTTTGTAAGGATCATATGCATCATATTTACAATTAACACTGCTTATTTGGATCCAAATCAAAACAAAATCAGAGATTATTTAAAGTAAAATCTCGACTTATAAACTGGGTGTAGAATACGGAAATACATATGATTAAACTGTATCTCCAGATTTTTGGAGTTGCATATTCATTTCCTTTATTCAAATTAGCTCCAGGAAGAAATTGGCAATTCAAAAAATATTGTAAAAAGCAAAACTCCATACCAAAAACCAAATAAACCCCTTTCAAATGCAATTTCCTCTTAGAATTATCATTTTTAAAAACAGAATGTACATTCTAAATAGTCGAGAAAAAAGTGTTTTGCGGTGGAAAGAACGGACAAAATTGGTTTTAATCAAGAAAATAAACCAGTTTTGGACTTTCGGGCAAAATGAAAACACTTATATTAGATCTAATAGGTCTTCTTTTGTTAAAGTCTTTGCTAACTTTTGCTGATACAAATTGTGACGGGTAATAATATAATTTATAATTTTTTACAAATTGAATTCTTGTTGAAGATATTCAAATAACCGTTTCTATCTTTTATTTCAGAATAGAAGGTTTTAGATGTTGTTCTGGATATAAATTGGACGAAGAGTATGGCAAATGCGTCTGTGAGTTTTTTTTTCTTTTGGGCTAATTTTATTCTTTCTTAGATCCAAACTCTCCACTTTTCTTAAGGGTACTTAACACAAACAAAAAATTGATGCATGGATTGATATATGTATATTTTTAACTGAATTTGATTTGAAATGACATAAATGATAAATCCCTAATATATAGAGAAATCATAGATTTTCTTTGGTGCTTAGATTTGAGACTTCGTTTTGCTCCCTATCTAATTCCATACAAAATTTTGCACAAATTTTGAATTTTATGACAAAATCTTATAAAATTTTCCCATTTGACTTGGTAAACATCATTCAGGTTATCAATTCAAAAGTAAATCTGTGAGAATTAACGCTGATTTCTGAAAAAAAAGTTTTTATTATTTATCCTTACGTAAAAAAAGTTTGCTTAGAGTAATTATAGAGAGAATATTATTAAAGCACTGAAAAACAATTCCCTAGTGGACTTTTACGAGAAGCACTGACTTCTACAGATGACATTTACTTGGACATTTAAACTTGTATCATGTACGGAAGTAGAGAATTGATAATGCATAAGAAAACCTTTTTTTGTGGTCATAGGTATGGTTTTAGGGGCACTTACATGTGAAGGCCTGGAGTTGAGGGTAGGGTCGTTGTCGTTTTCTTCAAGAACAACTTATATGTGCATTGAAATAACCCGTTATTTCCGTTTAATTAAATGTTGGGCTAAATATTTATATCGTAAAGGATCTACCGTACATAACCCTAGTGTAAAAGTAAGCGTCAACTGTAAAAGTCAGCGCTCCTCGTAAAAGTCCAGTACTAGTAGTTGTAAGTCTATTGCAGCATTAAAGAATAAACCATACGCAATTAATGTAATATTGCTTATATTATTAAAAGATTAAACCTCAATTGAAATATTTCCCTTCATAACTTATATTCATCTAATATGCAGTTCAGAGATTTATATGCAAACTTGATTTCCTCTAAAGAATGCCTAGCCGGATATTTTGGATTTCATTGTTCTCAAGTTTGTCGTTATCCAACTTATGGAGAGAAATGCAGTCGGATGTGCACATGTGATAGATATACATGTGATTTTTCACGTGGATGTGTCTCTACTTTGGGTATATATAGTCTTTCTCTTTGACATTTTGTATTCCTTTATCACGATATCATCAATGATTAATAAAGAAAAGAATATTGTATAAGTTCAGTATCTTTTATCACTACTCAGTACATCGTATAATTCATGTATTTTAAAGAACCATATGGCAATACAGTTATAGAAAACAAATTGCTTTCAACAACAGAAGCAACCCCAGAAAGATCAATAGGTATTTATTCGTAATTTATTTAAATTTAACTCCAAATATGCGATTGAACTATTATTTAAACTTTCTATATTTACGGATGGGAAAATCATTCTTAAAGTTAGGAACTTTGCAGTAAATCAAAATATAAATTTTTTAAATTGCACATACTTATAGTAATTAAAGTGAATCAAGAAGTTTCGTCTTTCAATTCTTGTTACATATTGTCCTCAATTAAAGAGAATTTTGAAAATTCAAAATTCTGTAAATAAATTCATGTCATTATTTCTAACCTCAAATGACTCCGATTTTTAGAAAACAGTCCTAGCAGTACCCAGTTTACTTTATCAGCTAGTAGATTAACATCAACCACAGGCATCGGATCAAAAAGTGACACACTTACTTCGTTATTCCTTGATTCAATCAAAGCAAGCGCCACACACCAAATTTATTCCACTTTGCCAGTCAGTAAGAAATGTTGTGACGAAAAACAAAGACAGGTTTCACTAACATTTGTATTGCAGATAAGTACGGCTTCAATTGTTTTTCTTTTTTTCTTTTTTCAAATTTTGCGGTCAGTTTGGAAGATTATTAAAAGTTTGCGAGCTCCTCGAATTACTCTACATCGACCAAGGAAGCCGTCAAGGGATACTGATCATTATCATTGTTTGGAGGAATTTGAGCAAACTTTCCCACCTTTAAATGAGGAAGAAAACACACTTTTTGATGGACCTGCAGATGTGAAAATCAAGGTAAACAAAGACAAGAAGTATTATTCAGTCACATTTCAGACAACAAATAACGAAGGAAGGGACATCTGCTTAAGCCCTAGAAAAAAGATTTATGAAAATACACATGAGGCAATCGACAAAAATGACAAATGTGCATGTGACATGATAAACGAAAACGCAGCAGTGGCTATCATGACTCCAAAAGGTATAATCCACAATGAGCAAGGGCCCTTTAGTCCTCAGTCAGGTTATATTGAAATGAAAGCTAAAATTCAAAGAAAAGAATTTGTGGATCCATACTTACTTGTAGTAAACGGTGATTAGCATATGGGATCAACGACAATAACGTCATTGTTAAGATATCAGTTGATATTTTTTTTTCAAAATATCTCATTGTAGCCATTTTAAACCATGTATAATCATAGTTTTTGCATGCGGAGAAAGTTTTGAACAAATATGTTTTGAACTTTTCCTTATGAATCGTACGATTTTTTCAATTCTTAAGATCTAAGTCTTAATAAAAGGCTTATATGTACGTATGTGTCTCATTTATCAAACACTTTCCAAATAATTTAAGCAAATATTTTTAGTTGTCCAATTGACATAGTGGCTAGAGTGTCTGCTTTAGAGCCGAGGAGAAAGGAGTTGATCCTTACGTCGCGGATTTGAATCCCACTGTGGGGCGTGGAGACCGGTCCTTCGGATTAGACCGTATTAACCGAAGTTCTGTGTCGCAGTAGGTGCTGGCACGAAAAACATTCCTATAGCCCTGAGTGCCGAGTATAGGACAAAATTTGCAGCTCTCCATCGGCAAGTGGTGGCGTCTTCATATGAGTGAAAAATTCTCTAGAGGGATGTTAAACAATAAACAATCAATCAATCAATCTATTTAATATGAGAAGGCGATAGCGGTTAACTGCTCAATGGCCCTGGCTATGTGCCGAGCATAGATCAAAATTTGCAGCTCTCCACCGGCAAGTGGTGACGTCTCTATATGATTGAAACATTCTCTAGAGGGACGTTAAGCAAAAAACAACCAAAATTTTTGATTCATTATTACATGTATATGGGAAGAAAACAGCATCAATTTAGATGGCATTGTCATAGTAAGTAAATGATTTCGTCTATAATTGTTATGAATACCTATGGTGTCTTCGATTATTATATTGTTCGTTCTTTTTAAAATTCTTTCGTAAAGACACTTTTAATCCTTGTGATAAATATCAATTCTAAAGATAATATCTAAGGACTTCTGTGGCTTTCCCCATCCCGGCATGCTATCTTTATTTAAAAAAAAAACTAATGGTTATTATATAAAGAAAAAAATGCACAAGCAGAATTCATAACACAGCAGACCTAAAACTAGAAATTCGGAGGATATGGAGCACCAATTCCATTCTTTATGTACGGAACATATCACTTTCACAATGTAACTATCAATAACCTTATTTTTAGTCAGAATTTCGTAAATTCTGTGGTCTTTATAATGGCCTTATTAGTAAATATAAGTTGTAATATTATATTTTCATGTAAATTAGTTGAATCTGATTGGTCGAGAAACATTTGTTGAAAAACACTTTTACACATGTACCTGCTAATAATGAAGCCATACCCTCCAGCGTAGCAGCAGTCAACATTGCTTGACGACGGTGATATTCCAAAAAATAGCGACTGCGCAGAATTTATGCGCGCGGTTCACTGTTATATGTATGTGTATAAAACACTCAGTATAATATAATAAATATTGCATGTAGTTGAGTGTAACATTGAAAATTTTCACCCCAAGAAAACCATATATTGTCAACCGAGGCACAGCCGAGGTTGACAATGGTTTTCTTGGGGTGAAAATTTTCAATGTTACACTCAACTACATGCAATATTTATTATGCAATATTTATAAAAAGAGCCCTTTTTTGACTGACCCGTTTCATGTCGGTCATTAGGTCCTTGCTTTTAATACTCAATTAAAATTTTGAGCATGGAATATTCAGTTTACTTGGTATATTCAATGGGCTCACTGTGCGTGTGATCGTTCAAAAGGGGATGGCACCTGATCCCACGTCTGGAATTTACGGGATTCTGTGTTTATGCCCTGTTATTGATAAACATACTTATATATATTTTTGGAACAAGGAAGTTAGTGAACTGAAGTATTACAAGTACTGGGCACTGGAAACTTCAGAAACAAAAATCTGCTTTCATTTCCGTTCATAAAATTCGATGAAAAATATTCCAAAAAACTAATATCAACCTTCAGAAAATATCTATATATTTAGAAGGTTAAATTTATCAATAGGAATGTGCTAATATGGCAGTTGTTGCTCTGGATGTATTCAGTTTTATCATTTTCGTAGTACATTTTACGTGCCTTTCAATAATATTTAAAAGAAGCAATTAGAAAATTACATGAACATTGTAATGGCCGTATCAGCAAAAACAACCCATGCTCCGTCGTATGTCATCATTAAGTCAAAATTAATGCTGACTGACGTTGTTCATACTAATTATTAGGCCATTTTCACACTGAACTGTCTACGTATTTTCCGGCTTTTTTTTCGATCATGACAAGGAGCACATAGTGTTGTGATCGATCGACAGGGGATGCTAACTCCTCCATGGCACCTGATTCCACCTCTAAATTTTGAGGTCCGTGTTTGATCTGCTCCAAATTTTGTATAGTTTCATTGGACTTTGGAGATAGAATATTGCTTGTTGATATCCTATATTTCATTTGTCGGCAATGTATGAGCACCATTTTTTCAAAACTGATTTGACTGGGAATGACTGTTTGCCAAGAATTGATTTAATATGAAGATAACGAACAGTTATCAAGCTCAAAAGTCTGCTGGAACAAGACAAATTGGGCAAGGTGTAAACACAGAGCGGAAGTTTTCGTGAGTTTTCATTATACATCGAAATGCATTGGACATATATTAAGAATTCCAGCTAAGAGGGTCGTTTTGCATTACGACACGATCTTTTTTGACAAATGCACCCTGTAAAAACAATTCAGGCCCCCGTTTCTTGGTTTGTCAACTCATTTTATCACCATTAGCACGGAAATAGTCTGTTGAACAAGCAACCATTCAGGGATAAGAAGACACTTCCAGTCATAAAGCTTGAATGCATTTAGGAGGCATGTACCATACTATTTACGATAGTGCAGCTGTCATCATAGGTTGTGACGAAATGCAAAACTGCACACTTAAATGGAATTGATAGTAATGAAGACTACAGTGTACACATAAAAGGCTGTTCAGTTAATTCCATCAAATGTGTCATCAGCAAAAAATATTCCCTATGAATATATTGCTTTTTGAAAACCTATAACATACTTCATATAACAAATTAAAGTAAACATACGAATGTCATTAAAAATTCATAGACAAGTCCCTTTTTCTCACATTAAAATATCAGATGAATGATTAAATCTCCTATTAAGAGATTGGGGCGCTACATGAAAACCATATATTTGTATGTATTCAGAAGTGAAAAAAGAGTTAGATATACTACATGATCAACACGTGCTTACCCTAGCTTACAAAGCGATAACATCACTGATTTTGT
This sequence comes from Saccostrea cuccullata, assembly GCF_032062105.1. Lineage (NCBI taxonomy): Eukaryota > Metazoa > Mollusca > Bivalvia > Ostreida > Ostreidae > Saccostrea > Saccostrea cuccullata. The sequence continues at coordinate 35,719 of NW_026939140.1, read as the reverse complement.
TTGTAAAGCACATTATTTTAATTGTATTTTAGAGAAAATCTGTGATTTGATTCTGCTAGTGATAGTTCAACTTGTATCAATACCTCCCTTTCTATGGTGAAAATTCTTGAAGATCATTTGTCAGTTTTAATTATTTTTTATACTTCCAACAACAAACAGTATGAATATGAATTACCATATATGTACTGGATTCCTAATCTTAATTTTAAAAACCTTACAAAGATACATGGGGGGATCAGTATATGTTTTACAAAGACCCTTTCTCTACACCTCATTGAATTATTAACAGCAATGACGGAGAAACCTCAGGTGAACTGTTCAAAAATATATTCGAGAAATGGTGAAAATAAGACGTGGATATCGGTCTTGTATTGAGGGCTCTCCCCTCTAAAATCTTACCCCCGGAAACTGGCTTTAAATCCCTCAGGGGAAAATGACTCAAAAGTAGGAAAATGACCTTAGAGTAGAATATTAGATTAATTTTTGTGTGTGGGTATGTCGGGGGAGGGGGTACCATGCTTTATAGTTTTAGAGTGCAACTTGCCCCAGAGTCAATTATCCCAATGAAATATATGGTTGTACATATGTAGGAAAGGGAGGGGACTGCACATTGTGTCTCTAATTCAAATGGCTACTAGTTCCATTGAAATAAACGATAAATGATACAAACAAATTTCTCAATTAATAGTCCACTAATTCTTTGGCATTAAAATCTTATATTAATTTTTAATCTGTTCAAACTCAGTTTTGTAAAATGGTTCAATGAATTCCTTTGAATCAAAATTTTAACTCAACCAAATGACCACTGACAATATAAGTAAATTTACGAGTTCCATTTTTTTAATGAAAAAGTAGCTGTCAATAATTAATAGTCAGCCTAATAATCGCGATACGAGTGCTGGGCACAAGGAAAATGCGCGGGAGGATTTAAACGCACAAGAAAGTACAGAACGTAGGATTAGCAATGGAAACCAGTATTTTACATGCACACATAAATAAATGTATTATATGATAATGAGAAAAGAAGAAAAATGAGAAAAGGTTGGAATTCATTTGTTAAAATTGAATAACAAGAGGCCCAGGGGCCACCTCATTCACCTAAGCCACTGGCTAGGTTAAATCAAAAATCAGTTCAGTATTGAAAAGTTTAAATATAAAATTGGGTTCAGGGTAAGGGGGGATTTGAACAAACTTAAATCTACACTTCCTAAGGATGCTTTTGAAATAATATGACACATAATGGGTTTGTTGTTTATAAGATAAAATTTATTATGGGTAAAGTCTTTTTATTCATTTGTTATGATCCACTCAAATGGCTCCTCTATTCTCCCAGTTGTCACAATGTGAACAAATTCAAATTTATATTACCTTTTTGGTGCTTTTACGATGATGATCAGTCACGGCTTTGTTGTTTTTGTGAAGAATTTTAACTATTTACTATGTATTCTGACGTAAAACCTATTGAGGCCCCACTCTTTTCCCCGAGGATTATGATTTCATGAAACTATTGAATTTTCAGTACCTTTTTTGATGCTTCCATATTATAATGACCAATCATGCCATTGCTGCCATTGAGAAGAAAAAAAAATTTCTATGCAATTTCTAATTGATCTCCCATTATGGCACAACCTTTGCCCCGGAGGTCATGATTTGATTAAACCTGAATCTACGATATCAGATTACGCTTCAATACATCTTTGACCAACCATGGAATTGCTCTTCTTGAGAAGAAGGTTTTAAAAGAGTTTTCCTATGTATTCGTATACAAAATTTGGATCCCCCAATGTCTCCCGATCATACCCCTCGGGGTCATGATTTGAAAAAAAAAACCAACATGAATCTACAATAACAGAGGGTGCGTCCATATGGTTATTACCAATCAAGGCTTTTTTGTTTTTCCAGAAGAAGATTTTAAAAGATTTTCCTATATAGTCCTGTGCCAAACTTTAATACCCTGTTGTGACCCCACAATAGCCCTGGGATTATTATTTGAACAAATTTGATCTTCACTACCAGAGGATGCTTCCACAGGAGTTTCATCTTTACTGGCCAAGTGGTTCTTGAAAAGAAGATTTTTACAGATTTTTCCTAAGGATTCTTATCTTAAAATTTGATACCCCATTTTGGCCCCACATTACCCCCGGATATCATGACCTGAACATATATCTACACCACATGAAGATACTTCCACATGAGTTTCATCTTTCTGGCCTAGTGGTTTTAGAGAAGATTTTCAAAAGATGGCATTAATTTTCGCTTATTCACAATTATCTCCCCTCGAAAGAGGGCATGGCCCTTCATTTGAATAAATTTGAATTCCCTTCACTCAAGGATAATTTGTGGCAAATTTGTCTGAAAATGGCCCAGTGATTCTTGAGAAGGGAATGAAAATGTTAAAATTGTACGACGACGACTGACAACGGACAAATTCTGATCAGAAAAGCTTAAAATGTATTGTAATAAACGTTCTGACGAGCAGCTTTCCATATATCTGAGTTTAAGGCGAGGGTCTACATAGGCCTTGCCTGTTGCCCAATCCTTATTGAATTACTCAATAAAATATGTTTAAAGTATATATCTGAGTTTGTTATCATTTCAATGTATTTATAGATAACAGAATAAAGAGTTTAATCAATTCATTTTCGGACGAACGTAATGAGGGAGAATATAAATATGAAATAGTCAATCTTACCTCAAAATTGTACAGAAGATCGTCTAAAAGACGATCCTTATTCACCAAGTACGGAAAACCCAAAATGGCGTCATGTGTAAGATGAATAAGCGAAATTAGATATACCCACATAATGTTCATGTTAATAACAATATAAAAGAAATTTTGTGTTCCCTGTTTTACAAAATATCTTCAACTGCTGTTAATTTATGGACTGTTTTTATGTAAAATTACTAGTAGTGTATTCACAATATGATCTTGCGGTATTGACAGATCGCGTGACATACTCCCGGACAACATAACAGGAATGCATAACAAAATTTGTTTAATTATAAACGTTAGACAAACTATTATTATACCATTTGCTTTAAAAATGCGATGTGTGAGAATGAAGTACCATTTGCTAGTTAAAAAGGTACGTCGTAATAAAAACATTTTCTCCTTACCTAAAATGGAATCCATGGACAATTGCATTGTAATTCATTTTCTTTATTCATTTCATCCAGATATTACGTGATGTTCTGAAGTTTGCAAAACGTCTTTAAATATCAACTTTCATTCAGACAAGAGTAAGTGCACCGTTACCTATTTTTTTTCCTTTATACATTTTTAACTTTCACCTACACCTTTTTTATTTTAAAAGTTTTCATTGTAGTGTCTGAAACTGAAACAAATCTTTTCCACTAAAGCTTAAGTGCTTTGAGGGGAAAATTTGGTTATTGTTTAAAGTAAAGGTAAAATGTTAGGCATAACTCATGTTACATAACAATACTTTTATAGAAGACCTTGTCCGAAGTATACCTATCTTTCTCCAAAACAAAAATCAGACACAATTACACAATTAACAATAGAAGACTGATTCATTAGTCTAGATTTATTTTTGTACAGAGACACACAAACATAAATTGTGAACGAATTTAAATACTTAGGGGTTATCATGTCCCGTAGTGTTTTTTTTTTTCAAAAGTGCCAAAACACACTTAACTAAACAAGCTTCAAAAGCAATGTATGGAGTACTTAGAAAGATAAGTTATTTTGATTTGCAAGTGATCTTTTTGACAGAGTTATAAGCCCAATTTTGTTGTACGGATGTGAAGTATTGGGCAACGAAAACATAGATATCTTAGAAAAGGTACACTTAATATTTTTGAAATTTGTTAAGTCCAGTACCCCAAATTGTAAGGTGTATGGGGAACTGGGCGATATCCTTTAATAATACGTATAAAGGTACGAATGATCACTTACTGGGCTAAACTTTTGATGTCATATGAGAGTAAGCTGACATACAGAATGTATTGCTTTCTTTATAAACACTTTTCTGAAGGATTATTTATGCACCCATGGTTGAAATGTATAAGGAATATCTTGAATTCATGTGGTCTGTCTTATGTGAGTTATGTGTGGATGAATCAAAATTTGATTAGCATGACATGGTTTAAAATCTATTGTGAAAGAAACGTTGTTAAATCAATTTTTACAAGACTGGCATGTGAGCATAGCAAATTCATCTAAATGTTTAAATTACAGGATTTTCAAAAAAAAAAAAATTATTGGACCAGGGAAATGTACTGAAGTAAACTTCCTAAAGACTGAAGAATTGTTTTAACAAAATTCAGAACGTGTAACCACAAACGTCCACTTGTTAATTGAATATTTACTGACCATAGACATACATTGCAAACTAACAATTATATTCATATACAGAGTAAGCATTAAGGAAATAATCGTATTTTGACCATTTTTCAAATTATTGACTCGTAACTTATCAGACATTTGTCATCCATGTATCAAATAGTTGATTATCATTTCACTCTAATTGCAGTGGTTATTATGAGTCTAAAAGAAAAAACAAGAGGTACTGTGAGCAATGAGATCACTAAATGATAACCCCTCCTCCCCAAAAAGTAAAATAGAAGGTGCACAATGGCAATATGTAATAAAGATTCTGTGAAGGTTTCATAAAATTTCATTCAGTGGTATGAGAGGAGTTGCGGATAAGAGATGGGTACCCAAAAGCATAACAGACAGACAGACGGACGGACATACCGACAACTATATATCCTCCAGCTTTTCAACAGGGGGAGGGGGTATAATGACAAATCGTTAACTATAGTTTACGATTTGTTTACAGTTGATAAACCTAGTTTATCAATTGTGAAACTAGGTTTAGCTCATTTGTGTGAATTTGGCGTGCCATACATATTGATTACCCCTGTAGTGATTGGTATACAGTAGGCCTTTTAACTAATTTTTCAAGTTGCACATATGGTAAAAAACATTGTATAGATAGATTTATAGGTACATGAAATTATCAAAAAAGATAATAACTTATGCATACTTTTAATTACATCATTAAAATGTTTAATCATTTATAATAAACTTTTCCGATGTTGTGTTTAAGGACAGGTAACTCAGGTGTGAAAATTGACCAATTTAGTGCCGATTTATGAGTTATCGTTTATAGGAATGACATATAGGCTGCTTCAGCATTGGTATTGTTATATACACAAAAGGATTCCTTACATTGTTTTGTACACAAAAAGTTTTGACCAAGAGAAAGAGAATGTCTTCACTCTACCTGAAATAACAGGGTCAAATGAATGGTGAACAGACTATATTCAATAGTTTTAACTCTCTTTGACGATTATTATGAAGAAGAAAATTTAATGTCATATTTTTTGTGTTCGCGCTTTTTCGCTTCCTATGTAAATATGTATTTTTTTTACAAGTAAATGCAACGATTGATCATATTATTTGTGTTACTAAGCACGAAGGGGAACGACCGAATATAAAAATTTAAATAGGTTAGAACTGAGAAGGAGGGTAGATTTCACTTTTTATTTTAATTAAAAAATTTAATTATATGCAGTAAACCGGTGTCCGCAACTATACAGTAAATAAGTTTAACATTGGTGCTAAATTTTAAAACCACTGGATTCTACTGAGAGTAAGGAAACACTTGGGAAATGCTAAAAACTGCCTTGCGTGTAAACAGTTAGATACCCCGAGCCTGCTCTAAACAAGTTTCAGCAGTGAGTTATCGTTCATAACACCGACCCCTAGTGCTCTCCAAAACGTTAAAGAAAAAGTTACAAATTTGACAAAACAAGATGGTTCGATTTATTTAATAAATAAAGTCCTTGTTTTCGTGAATGTTGTAGAATAACCTCCGAGGTCGATAAATGTTGTTTAAAAGATAAAAGCCGAGGCTTTTATATTTCAAAAAACATTTCGAGACCGAGGAGGTTATTCTGCATCATTCACGACAACAAGGACTTTATTTCTATTGTACCATGTATGGTACAAACGCTGAATTATTATAGAGAAACGAATTAGGTCACCATGTCTCGATTACGCTGTTTCATTTAACACCAAAGGTAAAACTTGTGTGCTTACCTGTGTATAGAATGCAGACGATTTGAGCTTTCGTTACATTAAAAATAGCCTTTTTAAAATTACAAATATGTTCATAATATGTATTGATCAGTTAAAATGAATATATGTTCCTGTTTTAATGCTAAAATCACGTTGTTTAATGTGTAGGGAGGTTCGTGGAATAGCCCCGACAATCATCAGCAACTTGATGCAATTTTCAGTGTTTATACATGTACTGCAAAAGACGACACATCGATGCGGTCTAAACAAGTATTTCATTCTACAGCCAAACATGCATTTGAATTGTTAAGATTTAATACGTGTTTCTGATCTGATAATTTTTTGATGACGTTCGTGATTTATTGGAGAATTATGTCCGGCGGTTTCCTTTGATGTTTACAATAATCGTGGTAGAATTTGAATTAAGGTCCACAGACATCTGTGAATTACGAAATACTTGAACAACTAAATTTTTTTAAGTTACAACCAGGTGAAGATTTGGTATATATACATACTACAATTTATTTTAGGATCTCTGCGTTGTCAACTTGATCCCACATCTAAGCTTTAGTATTTACATGTTTTTCTGTTTATTCTATATAACATCCAATATACATGTATGAGTACAAGGACCCCATTGGAGATAAGCCATTGGCTTTCATGGGTTATCCTTGGTATACAATTGTTATGTGAATTATATTCATGTCTTTCGAAAACTAATTGATTCCGATATATTATCTTAATTCTACTGTTTAGTGCCAAACTTTTATATATAATATATATATAATTTAATATATATTTAATTTAAAATCATATTGTCAAAAATATATTATAACAATGTATATATAGTATACCAAATAAATATCTATCTACATGTATCTGTGTGCTAATTGTAGAAAAGGAAATTTACTCAATAAAACACTATACTAGACACAGGTATACTACAGTTAGCTGAATATTATAACATACATAATAGAATTTGCAAAATGTTGACGAAAAGAATGTTGATATTCTTGTTTCATAAACTTAATAGCTTGTCTCGTTTTATAAATTTGTCTTACGTAGAGTATCCTCTTGCGTATCAAATAAACTGGTAAAACATAAACTCCATATGCAGGTGATCACATTATTTTGAATTGTTGGACTACATCATATCTCACATGAATTAAAACTTTAAAAAAAATGAAAAAAAATATCTTTTTAACATAAGATTATGTGCACGATTTAAACTTCATGGAGATATTATAACTAAGATTGACATGGTCTGCAGATTTTTCGAACAGCCCTCATACAAATTATTTACGAAAATTCTTTAAGTTTTTTTTTTTATATCTAAAATATAAGGTACAAAATGCATTTTTCGTATAATTGCTCACTTGTTGTTTTCCAGTGGTTTTTTAAATATAGTTTTTTTATCGGTATAAATGTAAGCTTTTGCATATACCAGATAACTTGGGATGAATATCACATATCACGGGCATATTCCACCTAGATTCAGTACTTTTGGTATGTTGTGCCTAGTTTTGATTTGCTTTAATGGGCTTCCATATTTAAAAACCTGTAAACCGTAAACATTCCATTGACTATTGCAAAAACCAAGAAAGAAAGAAAAACAACATGGCTACTGAATCGGAGATCCCCTGTTCTGTACAAGAGGAATACGAACTCCAGAATGAGGAGCGTAGAATATCATTCCCTCCTACTGATGTAATATTGGAGGTAGAAGGAACAGATATACACCTCAACAAACAAATGTTAATGGACAATTCTCCCGTGTTTAAGGTCATGTTTGAGTCTGACTTCAGCGAAAAACACAAAGATAGGATATCACTGCCAGGAAAGAAGTATGCAGATTTTGTAAATTTTTTATATACTTTCTACAACCCGGAACTGTTGGCTCCATTAACCAGTAAGTATTTATCTAGTGTTAATGATTTCATAAACTTTGCAGAATCGCCGTGAGAAGAACTATTATATTGTATAAATCTGTATTGACTGACTGTCCGACTATCACATTCTTAGGTATATTAACTACAAAAGAGGCTAGGTATGAAAATACTTTATACTGGGAGTATCTTTTCAAAACCCAAAATATCGAAGATAATTTACATAAGGAAACTTAAAATTGTTTGATTAGGGGAAAAAATCATGAAATATTCTTTCTTATCACACAGTAATATTGCAGTGTAACTGTTTGTAGATTGATGCGATGATAGCTTTACATGAAAGGTTACAATATCAAGATGATTCTTATTTTATTTTACCATTTAAAGAGAAAAACGTACTAGCAGTTGTATCTCTAGCAGATGAATACCAAATCATGAACCTCAAAGATAAGTGCGAATCATTCATCCTTGAAGATTGCAAACGTGCTTGCGGAGAGGGAAATTATCGAATTGAAACAGAAACTCTTTTGGATTATGCTGCTTGTTCTGAAGAACATAATTTGACTTTGGTTCTTCCCTTGATTAAAGAACTTTGCTCAAAACACAGTTTTGAGTCACTAAAAGAGGCAAACATAGATACGAAGGTTACGGCTGATATGCGGAGAAATATTTTGGAAACTCGATGTGCTTTGATGGAACAAGAGATAGTATCTTCTTTAGATAAAGGTAAAATGAAACTGTAAAATTTAATTCATGATGAACCACATTATTTTTTTTTAAAGAAACGTCTGTCTTCTTTGTTTAATCATAATTTCTGAATTTCTTTTTTTTCCAGGAGAAAAAAATATTTTAAAATTAATGGAACTAGCCTGGGAAGCTCAATATGACTCTAAGATGGAAACATGTGAAAATCGCCTCGTAGCTAATTGCAAATTGTTTATCAAGGAAGCTAGTAGCAAAATAGTTGAAACATTTTCAAAGGAGACAATTATTGATTACATAATCGCTGCTGAAAGATATGAACTGAAAAATCTTTTGTCATGTGCGGTTGAACTAGCATCAAAATGCAATTCCACTGGCTTTAAAAATGGCTGTAAATATAACGAAATTACAAGCCTAACAAAGTACGAAATAGATACTAAACGCCTTAACTTCCTTGAAAAAAATTGTAGAATAGATAACAGCTACAATTTATTTCCACAATGGGGAATGTTTTTATATCACTGATCCTAATACAACCACATCCCAAGAAAAATTCCAGGCATTTTGATATCATTGACAAATGCTTTTTATTTTAAAGGAACTCTATATATTATCTATATATACGTATACTAGAAAGATCTATACAAACATGAAATGTGTACAATACAGCGTGCGTGAGAAAAATGAAAGAAACGATGAAAAATGACAGTGTCATAAATCAAGCAATCAACTCTATCAATAATAAACCCAGTAGATTCTCATAGCTTAACTACCGATAATTTATTTTTAATGTTTAAAATTAAATAATTGTTCGGACTCAAAAACTTTTGAAATTTGAAAACTGTAAAGCACTTGTTCTCAAATACTTAAATATTGCCTAGATGTAAAATTACTGTTAGTGAACAATTCGTAGATCTTTCCTTTACTCGATGTATCACAATTTGATTTCCATTTTTGTATGAATTGATCAATGGGTGTTTGCTTCATTTTAATTAACAACCATTTTTCATTTTCTACATTGTGTGCCATCCACACATAATTTAAACCACATTCTTGAAAAATGTTTTGTATACATTCAATCCATTTAGAACTACAATTAACATTGTTGTACATTGATGAACTCTATAAGACATTATATAAAATATGCATAATTTTGTTTCTTTACATTTCAATAGTTTTCCCTAAAACTGTATCATTCTCATTTAATATTTACACTCTATGGATATCTACCAATCTTTCAATAAATGGAGTAGATGTCTTAAGATGAAGTATGAGATTACAAGATTTTAATTTAAGTTTATCAATAATGTTAACAATTTCAAATCCCCATATCTCGCAACCATAAAGAAGGATAAGGATAACCATTTTATCAAACATATAAATTTGACAATCCATGGACAGATTCAATTCTCGTGCTTTCTTTATTATGGCGTACATAACTCTGGTTACTCTTTGCTCAGTACATTTTCTTGTACTATAAAATGATCCAGTTCTTGAGAAACACACTGCTTAATATTTAAATTCTTTTAAAATTTCAATCTCATTATTATTGTAAGTAAATACTACGTTGGAAGATTGTCTGCCCTTACCAATAATTAAAATTGTTGTTTTATCAACATTCACATTTAATTTCTATTTTTCACAATAGTTTCGAAAACAATTGAGTTGATATTGAAGATCATCCTTAGTTTCAGACATCAATACAGTATCATCTGCATAGAGCATAATCATAATTCTTAAGTATACATCTAGCTTTTGTTCAATTTCTTCAGACAGACTATTCAATCAAATAACATTTTTTTTATGCCCCCGTAAACGAAGTTTCGGGGGAATATAGTTTTTGTCGTGTCCGTCTGTCTGTCTGTCTAGCTGTCTGTCTGTCTCTCTGTTTGTCCGAAAAATCTTTAACCTTGCCCATAACTTTTGATTTAGTGGAGCTATGACAATCATATTTCACATGTGTATTCCTTGTGACAAGACCTTTTTCGGGGTACCATCAAATTTGACCTTTTGACCTTGACCTTGGAGTTTGACACACTTTTACACAAAAATTTTGAATATTTACTTTGGCCATATCTCTTGAACAGTAAACACCAGAACATTAATACTTGACATATATATTGTTTGTGTAAAGACCTTTCATTTGATTCCAACAACCTTGACCTTTTGACCTTGACCTTGGAGATTTTTGTACTTATAAAAAAACTTTAACCTTGGCTATAACTTTTGAACAAAAAGTGCTATGGCATAAATACTTCACATATATAATCCTTGTGAAAAGACGCTTCATAAGATACCAAGAACCTTGACCCTTTGACCTTGATCTTGGAGTTAGACCTACTTTAAAAAAAACAACCTTGACCATAATTTTTGCAGGGTTATGACTAGGGCTTTCATACTTCACATATGTATTCCTTGTGACAAGACCTTTCATTTTATACCAAGAACCTTGACCTTTTGACCTTGACCTATGATTTTTACCCACTTTTACACAAAAAATCCAAACTTTTACTTTGACTTACTTTTATCAATTCTTATTGGCAAAAACTTTCATTTGAAATCAACAATTTTTACCTTTTGACCTTGACCTTGGAGATTTTTGTACTTACGAAAAACTTTAACCTTGGTCATAACTTTTGAACGGTAATGGCTAGGGCTTTCATATTTCAAATGTGTAATCCATGTGACAAGACCTTTCATTGGATATCAAAAACCTTTGACCTTGGAGTTTCATCTTCTTTTTACAAACTAAAACCTTGGTCATAACTTTTGAACGGTGAGGGCCAGCGCTTTTATACTTCCCATATGTAATCTGTGAGACAAGGCCTTTCTTTAGAAACCAACAACCTTTACCCTTTAACCTTGACCCCAGAGTCTGTCCTACTTTAGAAATGTTAACCATGGTCATTACCCTTGAATAGGTGATGCTAGTGTTTTATATTTCACATTTGTATTTCTTGTGAAAAAGGCCTTTCTTTAGGTACCAACATATTTGATCTGCATTTGAGAAAGCTTAACCTTCGCTATGTTGCCATACGGGGGCATCAGTGGTTCACAAACACATCTTGTTTCTATTAAGAATTCTTCTAAGTCATTAAGATACAATGCAAAGAGAAGAGAAGACAAATTTTCACCTGGGTCAGAGGTACTGCTACTATTAGCAGGGCTATGATGATTATATTGTGGTAATGCAATAATTCTTTGTCTGGTTTCTTCCTTGGTATTATGCTGATAATCGAAGTAAGGACGCATTTTTCAGAATTGTAAATTACAAGACCATTTATTGGGTAAGGGATACCCTGGGTAGGGGTGGGGTGTTAATGTATTAATGATTATTTACTGGAAATGATTTAATTCTTTGCATGAAATTTTCTCCTTGGTATTAATCAAACATTTATAATGAGCAAATTAGCAAGTTTATTATTTCAAAAATTGTAATTGTGTGGCGCCAGGGTCAAGGGTTCCTGAGGGATGGAGCACTACTAATTTTATAGTGGAAATGCATTTGTTCTTTGTTCCTTTGCTCTGCCTCTAGGTATCAAGTGAGATTTACAGACAGTAAGCTACATTAATAGTAGTTTTCATCATCTCTGATTTGCGACAGACGTTTTGATCAGTATTGTTAGCTGCCTCTAAAAACTGACTTCTAAATCTCTCCGTAGAGAATGAATGCTGTTATTTTCATGAATCATTAAGGTTTTTTCTCATATAATCACCTAGCTATAGAGCTCCAAATGCCACATCGCTCAACTATGCACCGGTAAATAAAAAGAATCCTGAGAAACGATTAAATATTTTTTTATTTAGGAATGAATAGCACTTTATGGGATACCAAAAGAAATAGTGTGCTAAAAATTCAAGCATCTGCTGTGAGTAGTTTCTGAGAAAATTTTCACGAAAACTTGGTATGGACAGACGCACAGATAAAGAGAAAATTGACATCTGGATTTTAGCAAAAAACACCATTTGTCATAACAAGACAAAGGGTGTGCTAAAATTTCAATCATCTTCGATGAGTAGTATTGAGAAAACCAAATGACGAACAGACGCATAGCGACGAGGACAGGCGATCTCTCTCTCTCTTTTTTTTTTTTTTTTAGTAAAAAGTCAATTAGATGCAAATATATACAGCCTATAATTAATACTGGGAATTAAAATTATGTACAAGTATGATTATTTATTATTTTCATGGGATCCTTGTCCTTGTTTGTTTTTTTTTATTTGAACACCGGGATCTACAAGCCGAGGTTCTTTGTTACCAAATACTACCTGTATGATTGGGTTCCCTGCACCTGGTTCCGAAACCAAGTTCTTATTGTAGTGTACTCGGTACCTCACCCTTATTCAGGACTACTATACGTAAGGGATACAAGACGAAGATGGTCTAATATGTAAGATACGGGACTGGAACAAGGTGCGAAGCACCGAGTCTCAGTCCCGTTTCTGACATAATAGACCATCTGAGTTTTGTATCTTACTTAAGGTCAGACGACACGTTCCTCAAAAATATATAATTTTTCCTAAGAATTTGTCGTTGATTTAAAGGTACTTAAACAAGTTTCCTCACAAAAATTTAGGGTACCTTACCAGGCATTTGGACAAGATACCACAGGGTCATATTTCTTATATAACCCTTATGAGTAATCTCTTGAATTGTCTATATCACAATTTTGGGTGTACTTATTACTAAAAACATTTTTAAAACAATGTAGAAATCAGAAGAGAATGACAAATATTAATATTTTTTGATATAGTACCAAGAGAAACAGGACATATGTTTGAGGAACGTGTCGTCTGACCTTAAAACATTTTTTCAATGCACTTTTGTATTGCTATTGTCATAATATGATACTTGTGACGGTGACCAAACCAGATGGATGGGGCGCTTAAGGGTTTCAGATATTTCTTTCAAAGGGATGAATAGATTTTGATTTAAAAACCTTTATTGAACCCCAATCATATATTATTTATCATTGCGACACTCTACGGACGCATTAAGAAGAGCTGAGCAACTTCATGATAATAAGCGATTCTGAGAGTATTGTGAAGGATCTTTTTTTAACGTGTGAAGATTGTAAGTGACCATTAGGCAAATAAATTCCAGGAATTAAAGAGCCGTTTTTGTCCCTTGGATATTGAAAGCACCACATCTTTACGTAAACGAATTTGGAAATATATTGTGAAATTAAAATTTCCGGTAAAAAAAATCAGAGTTGTACGGGATATATTAACAGGTCGAGTGTAAAATTGTCCTAATGTAATGTTCTACAATGAACCACTTTACGTGGATTTATTTGGATGTGTTTTCGGAAAAATCACAAGTTTAAGATAAGTGCTTCAATATCGGTTGTTTCACAATCAGTGACCTGTCTGGACGGAGTGTAAATTCTACTGGATTTCTGAGATACTCCTATTTTGAAGTTTCGTTGCATAAATTGGTTTCTTTAAAGTTTAAACTGGATTACGAGATGTTGATTGCTCCATTGCTTGAATTGGATTACGAGATTGTTGATTTCTATATAAAATGCATAATGTTTGTTTATTTTCTGCCTTATTCATTCGCTGTGCAAAATCCTTTGTTTCACACAGTCCAGTATTATTTTGGAGTACAATATTAGATATAATATTGTACTCCTGACAATAATATTGGACTATACCTAGTACCCTCTTTGAAATACGAGACTGTAGAAACAAAAGAATGACGTCACAAAAATGTTTTTACTTGCACTACACTACAATTTCTTGGCTGACCATTTACCGGCGCTCTGTACCCTAGCCTTACTTTTATTTCACTATTTTAATTCTTCTGTTCTAATATTACCTCTTATCTTCTTTTCAACTTCCCACTTCTTCCACGGGTTTCAGAATGAACGAGACTGCCTCTGCAGCCTTTTATATAGCCAAGGGCTATACCATTCGAACAGGGGTGAACAGGCTCTTGGACTATTCAGGTATAGGCCCATTGCCTTATTCATTACTCATTACACATTTATGATTTTCAAAAATATATGAAACTCATCTAAGTACAATTTAGTAAAAAGCTCTCGAGTTTGGTGAATATTCTAAAAGGGGTTAAACTCAAAGGCCCAGGTCAAAAGATAAAAAAAAATTCCACGGAATGGTCTCGGCACGATAAATGCACATTTGACGTGTAAACGTTCTTTTTTCTGTCTTTGAAATAATTCCAATTTTGAACCAAACTTTGTAACATGAAAGTTGCAGCTCATATTGTTTAACATGTTTTGGGTTTTACAAGAAGTTATTCACAAGTTTTGTTGCTGTAAGCTAAACAAGTGCATGCCGTTTTTAAACTACCATCTCGAGCAGATATATACTTTTCTTTTAATAATATGGTGCTTAAAGTGCAAATCAATGTTTTCATGGAAGGTTTATCTTTTTAATGCTAGTAAGAAAGTTATCTATATATATGTATACTAAATCAACATTGAAACTTAGCAAATCGTGCATATAATTCTATCTGTACTGTCGTTAAATAAATAAATGCATGACAACCTTGATAAATAAATCCTGTGCAGAGCCCCGTTTCCGAACCGGTATTTCTATTGATTTTTTCAGTTCAATGCATTTAGAATCTTTCTACCTTTACAATACACGAAAAGCTGGAGAAAACATGGCCACTGAATGCAAGCTCGACTTTGAATCGGAGGATTCATCTCAAAGCACAGAAATCGAAGCTCAAAGTGAGCCACCTAAAACAGCCTTCCCTCCCACTGACGTCATACTAGAGGTAGAAGGGGTGGATTTACACCTCAATAAACAGGTGTTAATTGACAATTCACCCGTGTTTAAGGCCATGTTTGAATCCGACTTTAGTGAAAAATACAAAGAAAGAGTGCCACTGCCAGAAAAAAAGTACAGCGATTTTGTGAATTTTCTATGCACTTTTTATAACCCTGAATGTTTGGCTCCTATAACCGGTAGGTGTTGTTCTTGTTTACCTGGTTTTTATTTATTTGTTTGTTTGCATCGCCTTTAAATCGGAACTGTTTTTAAAATAAACTTTTCTTTTATCTGTATCTTCGTCCGTTGTATTATGACATGTAAAAATCTGTATCTCTTGCCATCTACTACACACTGAATGATATTATTTGCAACACAAACTTTGAAATACAACCCACTGTTACTTCAGTTCTTGTTTACCCATTATCAGATAACAAATAACAGTTGATTGAACATGTGCAGTTACGGGTTTAATAGATTTTAGGAATTTAATTTAACTTAAGGTAGAACCTATGTCGGAAATGTTTTTGTCACAAGATTTTTAAACTTTCCAAAATGATAAATTAGTACTTGCTTATCAATCAGTTAAAAGCTCATGATACCTTAATTGCCTTGTCAAGAAGAGAATATGAACAATCACAAAAATATCTCTCAAACATCGTCGTTTAGATTTTATTAACTGAACAATATTAAGAAACATTTCTCAAGAATAATTTCTTTTTATTCAATTGACATAAAAGATCAGTCCACATTAAAAAAAATTGGCAAATATACTCTGTTTTTTTCAGTCAATTTTCCACCTTTATTTGTAAATATTTTCAGAAGTCTTTGTCACAATGTTTTCAATCTTTAATATGATAAAGAACATACCCAAAGAAATTTAAAAAGTGATTGAAATTTATACCTTTTGCCTCTAACTAATGAGAGAGAGGCTATTTACCGAGGCTAATATTCTTGGCCTTTATGCACTTACATGGGATTTAATTATTAAATGACTGTGTGGGGTTACTTTAAGATGAAAAATGTTTATCAAAAATTGAAATTTTTATCTAAAAAGATATTTTATAGAAAAATTGTAATCAAACACCAAGAATATGAATAAGTAACAAATAATTATGAAAGGAATGCACATCATTTCAATATAGATATCACAAAAAAATCACACATGGAACACATCTACAACACGTACGACTTCATCAGGATATTACACTATTAAGTTGGCAACTGAAGAATTCTTAGGATTTTTACATTCCTTCAAAATAGTTACATACCATTCACATTATTACAGTAAATGGTAAACATTGTACATGTAAGTTAATTACACAAAATAGTTTTGGATTTGTCAACTTTATTAAGGTCAAGATCTAGTAAATGAAAGGTGCCTACAGGTTTCTCTAATTTCATAAATATATTGTCATTAAGCATTATAAACCTAAAAAATATGAATTGAATTAAGATTATTTCAGCATGATTTTAAATTGAATTCCACCGTGAATTTCAAAAGGTAGTATTATCTTCCATTTCTATTGAAGCTGTAAAGTACGGGAAAAAGTGACATTGAAATAATTATGACGTCATAATGGATCTAGTACAGGCTAAACACATTCACTAGTTATGATGTCATACGACGTTTTTGTGCTTTTGCAATTCTTTGCAGTCTTTGGTTGCTTTTGTCAAGTGCATCTTATTGTAAATTTGTTTTAGTTTAAAACTATGGATTCAAATTTCATAATCTCTTTCAATTTAAGACAAACGTGGATAAATAAATTTTTTGATTTTTAAATATTGTGTTTAGATATTCCTACACGCTGTCTTTTTCACTCATTTTTCAAATGATAGGGTGACCATTGGGTACTAATCTTTTTTATTGTTAAATCTTTCTTTGAAATAGTGTAAACTACTCCCAAAATAATGCCTTTCAATTTGTTAGGTGTCGAAATGTCAATCAAACATCATTGATAATTTGTTGAATTTTGGCCAAACAGAACATTGGTTGTTTTAAGTACTTGTCGCCAAGGACGGTACCATTTTTGAAGCTCATTATATCATTTTTGTTCATTGAAATCCATCTGCCCATGTTTCTATAAAACAGACATTGGTTTTGTAAATTTCACATATATCAGTAAATATTTCTTTCGGATTCTTAACGAGATTTAAAATAGCTTTAATGAAGCGCTTAATTTCAGTCTAATTAAGGTCTTCCGTTCTTCACGGAAGACCTTATAGTGATTCTATTGTTTCTTATTATTATTATTCTTTTTTTTTAGACAAAATTTTGTGCAGGCGATTTCTCAAAAATTATTCGGCGGATTTCAATGAAAATTTCAGAAATTATAGGTCATTATATGAATTTTATATAAAATTCCGTTTGTTGGAAACATTGCTACCAGTGCTAAGTTATGGGCAATTTCCTGATTTTAAAATGCAATTTTGTCTTTAAATGTTCTCGAAAACGGCTCAAGATATTAACTGGAGACTTGTTAAGAATGATAGACCATGAGTTATAGATGTGCAATTTTGACTTCGTTTGTGTCGTCAGTACTTCCGGTCGCTACTGGAAGTGAATTCAAAATATGTACTTTTTCAATTTTTTTTGTTTTTCAATATTTTTTCTTTTATATAATTAATGGTAATTAAGACCCTGCTGGAAATGCCTAATATATAATTTATTTAAGAATTGATCAATCCACACACTAGATATTCGCATTTAAAAATCTGAGGCGTGTCAAAGATGGCGGCGGTCTCCGTAAACTCCGCCATGAAGCAAGTCGGGTTCTAGAAGGTCAGCTGAGCGTTTAGATGAACGAAACTTCTACAAAAAGATTTATGAAATGTAAAGGATTCTTTAGATTGCTACATCGCAATTACGTTGCACTGAGTATAGTTTTAATATGAGGTTTCCTCAAACGTCTATTGAAATTGCTTTTGCCTGCATCTCAAAGTAGAATACAACACTACAGTACAAGTGGAAATACGATAACTACAACCTTTTCTTTTGCACCAGGGAAAACTTATCCTAAACCATGGTTATAAGTAATAGCATTTCAAGAAACTTGCCTTACTTAACATTCACCATGTTTCTGAAGTATTACTTGACTTCTGTTTATTTTTCCACTCCGGCTTGTGACATATTAAATGAATAGAAAAAGGCAAAAATAAGAAGAACAGTTTTTTGAAAGATTGTTTATTAAAGGTAATATAAATATTCTTGTAATAACTGCAAGTTATGGAACATAACTCGTATCAAATTCCTTGAGCGTCAGAGGGCGGCTGACTTTTTTGGCAGTGAAACATTCCAGTCTTTTCATGAACGTGTAGCTCATCTCCACTTTGTGGGTAAACACGATACAAAATTCGTGGAGAATCTTACCGAATTCATTACTTTAGTGTTACTTGGCCGTATACGATATCATATTTGTACAATGTGATAAATATACTTTCTAACGCTCGAAATTCCGGTCATAAGAACATACATTTCTAACAGTATCATAGATTATCTATCTTAAAAATTACTGTTAAAACTGAAGTAACAAATTCCGATGTGATCATCTTGAGCAAAGTTTAGCAAGCTAGCTCTTATTTTATAATTCAAACTGAATTTTTTTTAAAAAATGTAATTTCTGTTGGAATCAAAAAAGCAATCTCGCGATAATCGAATGTTAAATTTGAAGTGGGTTCCCATAGGTGTAATGGGTACCGCATTGGATGGCGACCCCGGTTCGATCCGCCGTGTGTCCGATTTATAAAATCACTTTTTTCAGTTTGATTTTAATTTTTTTCTGAATCGGACGGAAGACCTCTCGTTGCTCGCAACGAGTTTCTTTCTAGTTTTACTTTACTTATTCTTTTCCATTTATTATTAATGCAGTGTCTCGAATAGTCCTTGTTTCTAGCTTCTCACAATGAAACAGTGTGATGAAAAGAGCTCACATAAACCGTAATCAATTCATTAAAGATTCAATAATGAGAGGTCAAGCTGGATGTCATATAATTTCTATGTTGTATGTCATAGAGCTCAAGACATTATTTATTGAACAGCCTTCGTATGTTACAATCGCCTATCAAAAGTTTGAGGAGCAATACAAAAACCTTCTATCCTTCTGTATTCAATAATCCAGAAGTGAAAAGGAATAAAATTTACATATAGATTACATGATCAGTACGCACTGGTAAAGCAGGTAACATTGTCTTCGTTAGTAGGCTCATTATAGAAATTGTATTTTCGAAGAATGTGGATTAAATTCTACAAGTAGTAATCTAGCTAATACTCAAAGTTCCCTTTCTAATAACGAAATTTCTCAAAATCCTATGTCAGTTTTCAATATTTTTTTATATCCAAAGCAACCAAAATGAATTTTAGTATATTTGTATTGGATTCCGAAACCACACAAAAATCCTTACACAGTTACAATGCGGGTTCCAGTAAATGTTCAACCAAGCCTCTATCTTTATTCCTCACTAAAACGTTTACAGAAGCGAATGAGAAACTTCAAGACCAGTGTGTAAAAATATATTCGAGAAGCGATGTAGAAGCTTAAAAATTCCAAGGAACTTTTGTCAAATTTGAACTCACAGGATTTTAACAAAATCAACAGCTTAAACATTTACAATTTTCAACTTTATATACGACCATTCCCCACAATAAATTAAAGCCCTCGTTTTTTGATATCATTGACAGCTGCTTTTTTTTATGAAAACGGAAATCTTAATTTAGCCATTCCTTGTCTTTGGTTATTTGCAGAATTATTTCGTTAAAAACATTCTGATTGTACATACAACTACTCTGAAGTTGACATAAAAAAGATGCTTGAGTTTCTGATTGACATGTGTGGATTTTGGAGACCAGATTTTCCAACAATTCCATTGGTATCAATTACGCCCCCTTATTAGCAGACCTAATTTTGTATTCATGAGAAGCAGAATTTGTTCAAAATTTAAACTTTAAAAGTAGAAAACACCCTCTGTGGCCTTCAACTCGACATCTTAATATATCGACGACGTATTGGCAATTAACAATGATAACTTTCATTTTTATGTCGATACGATATATCGAGCTTGAAATAAAAGATATCACAAAGTCTGACACATCTATTTCATACTTGGATATTTGACATGTAAAAGACGTTAATGATAATCTATAAAGCAAGATCTATGACAAAGGTAAAGAATTTTAACTTTTCTTTTCTATCGTCAACTGCCTTATGCATCAATATACCTTCATCACCTGCATACGGAGTTAACATCTCCCAGTAGATTCGATACGATATATTCCCGTACACTGAGACAAAATTTTATATATCTCAGTTGATTTGTTTATCATAGAGCATGCTTTACATATGTGCAATTTCTAAAACGTGATAAATCATTGAAAAGCAAGTTGATGAAACAAGAATATCAACAGTCTCGTTTAAAGTCTTCATTTCGTAAGTTCTATGGTCGATACAATGACCTTGTCTGCAAATACAATTTATCATTGCGTCAAATGCTGAGCGACGTTTTTCATACTAATTGTTAGTCCATTATTCATATACTGAATTGACAACGGATTTTTTCCCGTTATATGCTGATCATGACAAGGAGCACACGGTGGGTGTAACTGGTCAGCAGGGGATGCTCACTCCTCCATGGCACCTGATCCCACCTCTGATGTTTTGAAGGTCCGTGTTTGCTCTGTTCCTATTTTGTATTGCTTTATGGACTTTGATACTGAATACTGTTCGTTATCTCCATATCCTTCCTCTTACTGAAAAAGATGTTAATGTTGATCTAACAACCAAGTTCTTTGATAAAATTGTTGACTCTAACTTTTCTATCGTCAACTTCCTTTACTTATGCAGCAATATACCAGCATCACCTGTATACGCAGTTTATTTTAGCTCAGTTGATTCGATCCGCAAGAGCATGCTCTACGTATGAAAAATTTCTAAACGAGGTAAATTATTGACAAATAATTTGATGAAGCAAGAATATCATGTAAACGAGCAGTCTCGTTTAAAGTCATCATTTCGTAAGTTCTATGATCGATAAAATGACCCTGTCAGCAAATACAACTTATCATTGAGTCAAATGCAGACATTTTTCATACTAACTTATTATTGGTCCATTACTTAAACATTTAATTGACGACGGATTTTCCGTTCTTTCCTGAACATAAGGAACACATGGCGGATGTGACTGGTTGGCAGGGGATGCTCACTCCTCCATGGCACCTGATCCCACCTCTGATGTTTTGGAGGTCCGTGTTTGCTCTGTTCCTATTTTGTATTGTTGTATGGTCTTTGATATTGAATACTGTTCGTTATCTCCATATCCTTCATTTCATATATTTCATGTAAGTATGCATAAAAATTTGAATTATTTACAGAGAAAAACGTACTAGAGGTAGCATCCTTGGCAGATGAATACCAAATCATGGACCTCAAAGAGAAATGCGAATCATTCATCCTAGAAAATTGCAAACGTACAAATGAAGAGAAAGGCTATTGCATTCAATCTGAAACGCTTGTAAATTATGCTGCTTGCGCCGAAAAACATAACATGGTCTTGGCTCTTCCATTGATAATGAACCTTTGCTCAAAAAAACCCAGCGAGTCATTAAAAAGGGGAGGCATTGAGAGAAAAGTTAGCACTGAGTCTCAAAGAAAAATTTGGGATATTCGACTAACTTTTGCGGAACAAGAAATATCATCTATTTTGGACAATGGTAACTGTTTATTGTAAGATATAGACACAAGGAGAGATTATGCAAAAATAAGGTGTCTGTCGTATGTCTATCTGTAAACAATTTCTTAGAATGTTACTTTCTAATAGTTTTGAAGCAGACTACATTGAGATACACAATTCTTTGCATGAGTTTTTGATTTTGACGAACAGTCTTGCCATTGTTACTAAAAATTACGAATTTCTGCAAAATTCTTTCATAATAATACTCCTCCTGTACAGTTTTGGTTTGATTTACAGTGTATTTATAACTTGGCACACATGAAGACTAAATTTACCTACACATTCTAGTGCATTTTTTAAAAATATTGAATGATGTTGCCATGGCTACTAAAAAAGAAATTTCTGACTTTTCTCCTAAAGTGTTACTCCTTTTACAGTTTTGTTTAATTTCAACATAACATGACACACAGAAAAATATTTAGTGCATCGATTATTAGAATTTGAATTTTTTGTGAGGTACTTTAAAAATACCACTTCTCTTTCAGTTTTAGTTCGATTTTAATATAACCTGGCACACAAGTAGACTGCCCTAAGATACATGATTTTTTAAAAATCAATTTTTGCTTCTTGAGTGTTTTTGTCATGGTTATTAAAATTAGAATTATTTGAGCAATACTTTCAAAGAGGTACTATTTTTTACGTCTCCTAGAGCAAAACATGGACTTTGTAATTATAATTAAAGGGAAGGCGAGGGTAGCATTAAAGTGACCTCCATGCTTACCATGCCTCTAGTTTTATTACTTTTTAGCTCAGTTGAGCTGAGAGCTCACGTGAGCCTTTCTGATCACCCGTTGTCCTTTTCACATGTTCGACTTCTTCTTATAAAAACCACACGTCTAATTTTAACCAAACATAGTACAAAGTATCCTTGAGTAGAGGGGATTTAAAATTGTTAAAATGAAGGACCAAGTCCCCGTTCAAGGGGAGATAATCAAGAAAAGACGAAAAAGGGTAGGGTCTTTTAAACATCTACTTAAGAACCACTGGACCAGAAAAGCTAAATCTTAAGTGTAAAGCATCCTGAGAAAGTCACCTCACCTCACCTCACCTCACCTGTCCTCTTCGTGCCCGCTGGCACATAAGGTCCCAGAGAAAGTGTAGAATCTAAATTGTTCAAATTATGACCCCCGGGACAGGATATGGCCACAATCGGTGATGCAATTTTTACAAATGACATGTATAGGAAAAATCTTTAAAATTCTGGGCTAGAAAAGCTAAAACTTATGTAGAAGCATCCTAAGGAGGGCTAGATTTTAAATTGTTCAAAGCATGACTCCAAATATAGGGAATCCAAGTTTTACATTGAAATGTGTAGGAAAAAACTTTAAAAATCTTCTTCACAAGAACCACTGCGCAAGAAAAGTTAAAATTTATATCGAAGCATCCTTGTGTAGTGTACATTTTAAATTGCACAAATCATGACACCAGGGGTAGGATAGGGTTACAATAAGGAATTCAAGTTTTACATAGAAAGGAAAATCTTTAAAAATCTGCTACTCATGAACCATGGAAAAGCTGACACTTATGTGGAAGCACCCTGGTATAATGTTCTTCTAGTTCACCAGTGGAATGGTATGTTTTATTATCCTAATTCTAATAATTCTATATATATAAATAAACACGACTGATGAAGGCCGGTAACACGGTTGAAATATTTCGAAAAGTGTTTTAAAGTTTTTGATTATATATATATATATATATATATATATATATATATATATATATAAAACAGAAAAAAATCCACAGTGCTCGGTAGTTTACAGGTAAATCTTTTAAAAAAAGAAACACGAAAACCTTAAATTTAGCTTAAGCGCTTTCATTTCAAATCTTCAGAAGCTTTATAATACGTAACATAGCAACATAACGTCATAACGTCATAATAAGTGGAACATTACATACAAACGTCTATTGTGACGTCATAGTCAAACTTTGCGGGAAAAATGTAGAATGAAAATAATAAGTACAATTTTTACAACAAATATGCTTAATTGTTCAGTCTAGGTTTGAACATATGTATAAAATGTTTTTCTTTCTCACGTCTCTGAATATCACTTTCACTTGAAAGTTTGTAAAAAGGAAATATAGTGAATTGTTTATTTCCACAAGTATCCAAATGTTCACTCAGAGGGATTTGCCGATATTCCGGAGAGTTAATATGTTGTCGGTGGACACGCACCCGGGCACGCAATTGATTGCTCGTTTCCCCGATATAAAATTCTTGGCATCCAGCACACGTAATTACATATATTACATTTTTAGTGGCACAAGACATGTTTGCATTGACTGTGAATTGTCTTCCATTAAAGTCATAAGTTGATCGTTCCATTATATGTGCACACGTCCCGCAACGCGCGTCTTCACACTTGGTCACTTTGTAACTATTCTTAAAATGGGACGAACACAGAATTCTTCTAAGATTCTTGGGCTGTCGTCTGCTGTTAATAAATTTTACATCTCTATATATTTGTTGTGTTTACCGGTCCGTTTTGAGAACGACGTTAAGTTGGTGTACTACGGAGGTCAAATTATGATTCCTTGGATTGTGGGTATGTACAAATGGAATTATATCCGTTTTATTTTCCTTGGTTTTTGTAGAGAGTAATTCTGACCGTTCGTATCCTTTGGCTTTCAATATCCCGTTATCTATCAGGTTTTGAGGATATCCTTGTTTTAAAAGGTATAACTTGAGTTCTTTTAGTCGGATATCTCTGGTGCTTTCGTCACTAACGATGGCACATAAAAGTCTAGCCAGATTGTATGGAATTGCTGTTTTTGTGTGATGAGGGTGACAGGAACCAAAATGTAAATACTGGTGGGTGTCAGTTGACTTGTAGAAGATATCCGTTGAAAGTTTTGTATCTTCTTTGATGACAAGAACGTCAAGGAAAGGTAATTTTGTATCGCTGCTTTACATGGTAAATTTAATGTTGGAATCTAAGTTGTTTAATAATTGGTGGAAAATTGATAGTCTCTCATTGTTGTCATTCCACAGAATGAAACAGTCATCTAAATACCGTTTCCACTTTGATGTTATAGCTTCAGCATCCTCTTCTCCCCACAGAGTGACTAGTCGTTGATGGAGTTTTTGCTCGAGGTATCCCAACGTTAAAGTGGCATACGTGGGAGCCACTTTTGTTCCCAGCGCTGTTCCTTTGGTTTGAATAAAATGCTCTATTCCGAAGGCAAACGTATTGTTTTGCAGTATAATTCTTAGTCCCTCTAAGATGAATTCTTGCTCAAAACGATCCTGTAGTAAGTCTGGGTATCTCTCAATCCAGTATTTAACCGCTTTAATACCCAAGTCTACGGGTATATTTGTGTATAAATTCACGACGTCGAATGACACCAGTTTCGTATCACGTTGAATATTTTCTGGTAGGTGGTTGATAAAATCTATATCATCTCTTATAAAACTGGGAACCTTTTCACAATAAGGCTTTAATAAAATGTCTAACAAGTGACTAAGTCTTTGAGTTGAACAATTAGGCCCCCCTACGATTGGCCGAGAAGAGAGGTCTTCAGGATTTAGACAGCAAATATATTCTCCTTTCTGAGCTTGTATGGCGTTTTTGATTTCTGATGACTTGTGTACTTTTGGTAATCCGTAAAATTGACTCTCTTTTGTTTCAAAGTTTGTGAGATAGTCCTTCTCCTTAGCAGTGATATCTCCCGAGGATGGCCCACTGACAAGTTGTTTTATCTTTGCTAAAGTTTTTGTCTCGTGATTTGCATTAATACTCCCATAGTAGTTAGGGTCCTGTAGCATATTCAAAATCTTACGTTCGTAATATGTTTTATTCATGATGACTACCCCGCCTCCTTTGTCGGCTTCCTTGATAACTATACTTTCGTTATTATGTAAGTCATTTAAAGCTTTTTGCTCTTCTTTTGTGAGATTAGATCTAATATTTTTCTTAATATTAGGTAGGTTAATATTATCTAGGGTTTCACATACCGTATCTAGAGTTCGATTTCTACCTCGTTTTGGAATAAAGTGGGATTTATTTCTAACAAGGTCCTCTGGTTCCTCATTTTCACTATCTTCTGTTGATTCGTCGTTATTCTCGTAAAAGTATTCCCTTAGTCGTAGTCGCCTTGTATATTCCTTTACGTCCGTTTTAAGTTCTTGGTTATTCATACGTTATGTGGGTGTATATTTCAAGCCTCTAGATAATAAATTTTTCTCTGCTTTAGTTAATATCCTATCTGAAAGATTAAACACTTTAGGATCAACTTCTACTGATTCCTTGGTTTTATTTGTTTCTTCAACATCAACTAGATTTGCGTTGTCTGTTGATATAATTGTGGTATGTGCCTCTGTCCTTGGTTTGGCTTGCCGCCTCCTAAAAAATAGTGCCGCACACCACGTCCAATGAAAGTTGTTTTTTCATTTCTATAAATGTTGGAGGGTTTGTACCGTCTAATAATCCGTTGGTGATGGTGGTTATTATTTTGTAGGTGGTTAATTCTTTGTTGGTAATTCGTCTTAAAGATATGGTTTTTCGGATAGGAGTGGGGCGAATTTCGTCTCGCGTTATTAAACGTTGTCCATCGAGTGTAATGGCGATGTAGCCTTTGTTTTGGGGGCAATGCTTGGTTTGCTTTCTGATTTCTCGTGGCATTGGGATTCATACAAGCTCAGAAAGGAGAATATATTTGCTGTCTAAATCCTGAAGACCTCTCTTTTCGGCCAATCGTAGGGGGGCCTAATTGTTCAACTCAAAGACTTAGTCACTTGTTAGACATTTTATTACAGCCTTATTGTGAAAAGGTTCCCAGTTTTATAAGAGATGATATAGATTTTATCAACCACCTACCAGAAAATATTCAACGTGATACGAAACTGGTGTCATTCGACGTCGTGAATTTATACACAAATATATCCGTAGACTTGGGTATTAAAGCGGTTAAATACTGGATTGAGAGATACCCAGACTTACTACAGGATCGTTTTGAGCAAGAATTCATCTTAGAGGGACTAAGAATTATACTGCAAAACAATACGTTTGCCTTCGGAATAGAGCATTTTATTCAAACCAAAGGAACAGCGTTGGGAACAAAAGTGGCTCCCACGTATGCCACTTTAACGTTGGGCTACCTCGAGCAAAAACTCCATCAACGACTAGTCACTCTGTGGGGAGAAGAGGATGCTGAAGCTATAACATCAAAGTGGAAACGATTTTTAGATGACTGTTTCATTCTGTGGAATGACAACAATGAGAGACTATCAATTTTCCACCAATTATTAAACAACTTAGATTCCAACATTAAATTTACCATGTAAAGCAGCGATACAAAATTACCTTTCCTTGACGTTCTTGTCATCAAAGAAGATACAAAACTTTCAACGGATATCTTCTACAAGTCAACTGACACCCACCAGTATTTACATTTTGGTTCCTGTCACCCTCATCACACAAAAACAGCAATTCCATACAATCTGGCTAGACGTTTATGTGCCATCGTTAGTGACGAAAGCACCAGAGATATCCGACTAAAAGAACTCAAGTTATACCTTTTAAAACAAGGATATCCTCAAAACCTGATAGATAACGGGATATTGAAAGCCAAAGGATACGAACGGTCAGAATTACTCTCTACAAAAACCAAGGAAAATAAAACGGATATAATTCCATTTGTACATACCCACAATCCAAGGAATCATAATTTGACCTCCGTAGTACACCAACTTAACGTCGTTCTCAAAACGGACCGGTAAACACAACAAATATATAGAGATGTAAAATTTATTAACAGCAGACGACAGCCCAAGAATCTTAGAAGAATTCTGTGTTCGTCCCATTTTAAGAATAGTTACAAAGTGACCAAGTGTGAAGACGCGCGTTGCGGGACGTGTGCACATATAATGGAACGATCAACTTATGACTTTAATGGAAGACAATTCACAGTCAATGCAAACATGTCTTGTGCCACTAAAAATGTAATATATGTAATTACGTGTGCTGGATGCCAAGAATTTTATATCGGGGAAACGAGCAATCAATTGCGTGCCCGGGTGCGTGTCCACCGACAACATATTAACTCTCCGGAATATCGGCAAATCCCTCTGAGTGAACATTTGGATACTTGTGGAAATAAACAATTCACTATATTTCCTTTTTACAAACTTTCAAGTGAAAGTGATATTCAGAGACGTGAGAAAGAAAAACATTTTATACATATGTTCAAACCTAGACTGAACAATTAAGCATATTTGTTGTAAAAATTGTACTTATTATTTTCATTCTACATTTTTCCCGCAAAGTTTGACTATGACGTCACAATAGACGTTTGTATGTAATGTTCCACTTATTATGACGTTATGACGTTATGTTGCTATGTTACGTATTATAAAGCTTCTGAAGATTTGAAATGAAAGCGCTTAAGCTAAATTTAAGGTTTTCGTGTTTCTTTTTTTAAAAGATTTACCTATATATATATATATATATATATATATATATATATATATATATATATATATATATATATATATATATATATATATATATATATATTCTAATCCTTATAATAATCCTTTTATTTTAGGAGAAGAAAATATTTTAAAGTTAATGGAATTAGCATGGGAAGATCAACACGAAGACAAGATGGAGAAATGCGAGAACCGTCTAGTGGCTATTTGTCGACAATGTAAAGATGATACATGTGAAATGATTGGAACCTTTACTAGAAAAACACTTTTAGATTACATAATCGCTGCTGAAAAATACGAACTGAAAAACCTCCTGTCTTCTGCAATCGAACTAGCCTCTAAATATTCTTCTTATAACTTGAAGAATGAGGAGAAGTATAACAAAATTTCAAGTTTAACAAAATACAAAATAGACACTCAACGCCTTAGTCTCCTAGAGTCTAATTATGGTTATCATATCAGTTACAGTAATAAACTCTCATAAACTTCTTGCAATGAAGTTTTGATGACTACTCCGAATGGTAGATAAACAAAATTACGTTCAGCTCACCTGAGGTTCAAGTGAACATTTCTGATCAAAATTTGTCAATTGTCTGTCGTTTTCGTTAGCGTTGATGTCGGAAACTTTTTTAAATTTCATTTTCTTTTCAAGAGCCACTGGACCAATTTCAACAAAACTTGCCACAAAGTATCCTTGGGTGAAGGGGATTCATTTTTTTTAAATGAAGGATCAACCCCTCTTCAAAGGGAAAATAAATATGAATAAATGAAAAATGAAGGGCATCTTTTTAAGAAATCCTCTTAGGAACGTTTGGGCCAGGAAAGAGGAAGCATTCACAGTACAGGTAGTGTGGATTCAAGATATTTTTTTTCAACTCATGACCTTGGGGGCAGGGGGGTAGAGCGAGCCACAATAAATGAAAGGTTAAAGATACATATAGGAATATATAGAAAATATCTTTTAAAAATCATTTTCTCCAGACACATCAGGCCAGGAAAAATGAAACATATATAGGGGCATCCTCAGGTAGTGTAGATTCAACTTTGTTCAAATCATGACCTCCGAGGATAGGATGGGGCCAAAATTGCTGATCAAAGTTTTACAGAGGAATGCGTAGGAATTAAAAAAAAATAAAACAAGCTAATTCGGAGAATTTGTGTCCCCCGCTTAGGAAAAACAGAAGACCATGCGCAGTTCGGAGAGGGGGGTTGGGGTGGAACCCCCCCCCCCCCACCTGACTGAATTTGTAGAATTATTAAATGTTTACATGTATATTGAAGCAGTATGGATATAAAGATTTGTTTGCTTATTCTTTATTATGTGTATAGATGGTTCTGTTTATATAGAATATTTATCAGTGGAATTGTTAGTCATCTGAGTAAAGGTATACCTTAAGGCCAAGATCTAGTAAATGAAAGGTGCCTACAGATGTATAAAACTCAGTTAATGATGCCTTATGCAATTAGCTTGGTCACATAAGGTGTTTAGGGGCAAATTTTGTAGGAAAACAAGATGAAAAATAATGTTTTAACTGTCATTTTGAATGAAAAATTAAGAAAACAAGTCAGGAAAATGTGAGTTTTTTCCATATCATACTAAGAAAATGTATCCAAATAGCCTACAGTCTTTCAGAAAACGGTAATTTGTATCTTCTTGTCCTTTTCTTTAAAATTATGTCAAATTTAATATACCTGTAGGTATCCGGACTATTTTTCATGTAATTTCATGTAATTTCAAATTGAATTCCATGAAAATACTTTATTTTATCAGAGCCGTAAAGTTCGGAAAAAGAAAGTTTATTATGACGTCATAATGGATCTTGTACCAAAAATTTAGTTTAGGGACATTTGTTATAGGATTAAACTTTTTTTTTTCATAATTTTTCGATGTGTAAACTCTGCCTTTCTACTCACAAACTGAATAAAAATGCAAAGTGTGAGTAAAAAGGCAGAGTTTACACATCGATAAATTCTGAAAAAAAGAACGTTTAATTCTTATAATTCCAATAACGAATTTTTAAAATAATTAAAATTATTTCTCTTTGAGGCCGCCATACAATCCGTTATTTTGTACTGCGTTGGAATACTTTAACCTGCAAAGAAACGTATACAAGATGAATATCGATAAAAATCCATCTCAAATTGTCAAACAATCAATGAATAAACTTATAAAAACTTACTGAATGTTGTTTAAGTCAACAAATATCGTAAATATGCGTAATTTCCAGAATAATTCGTCCATAGCCATGTTGACATTAACGACAAGGTCAAAGCGAAAGTTGCAGACCGACGACGTCCTCGATTTGATCTGGTGCGTTCAAAGATATAGGGAGAATATGGGATCTGAATGACGTAAATATATGAATTTGATGCTGAAAAGGTAAGAGTCTGAGGTACGTTTCTTTTCCCTATCACAGCGATATCAACTGAGCTGATATGGAACGTCGAGAAAATGACAGCATTATCAGCGATTTTTTAAAATTCACACTCGTGATCTAACAGTGACATAAACATATATTCCCGCCTGTCAGTCCTGTTTATTTCCTTTTAATTCATTCATTCATTCATCTTTTATTTTAAGTTTCTTGTAATCATAATTTAGATAAAAAACAGACTAGAAGTATCTTTTTTCATTGTTTTTACAACAGTCAAGAAAGTAGTTCTGATTGAAAAAATCGTTCGATGTGTAAGCTTTTTCTCGAAGTTGCTCTCGTCCAATCAAAACACAGGGAATCAATAAGTTAAATTTAGATTTGTATTATTAGATCTTGACCTTAACGACGTTCGATCCTGATATTTAAAGTCTTAAACTTTTTTTGCCAAGTATATTTTTAGTTTCTACATACATAGCTTAATTAAAATTCAAATCAAAAAATGGGGGTCAATATGCTTCTTTTAGCGCTACAGTACATCTTATATGACCTTTCTGCACTGAAATTTGTGTCTTAATTAAAAATTACATCTTCGACGTTTTCCCTCCAATATTTTTATCCAATTAAAGCATGAGAAAAAATGAACTCTAAGTCTATTTAAAAAAAGACACTTAAAAATTGTGACTAAGAAAAAGTTTCAAATTGCTTCGCATAATCAATTATTTGACCTTTCTGCACTAATAAAATGTTATTTTTCCGGTATTGAAAGTATAATAAGCAAGAAAATTATTTTAAAGTCTTAAACTTTTTCCAATTTTAAGCAAATAGATCAAAGTTATCTTGAATATTTAGAAAAGAACATCAAAAGCGGGGGTATATGATGTACATTTTCAGATATTACTAAAAAAGTGTGAATTTTACGTTTAAATTGGCTCAATTTTTTCCCGGATTTTCAGAATATATATACTATATTTGTCACACTTTGTTGATAGAATTCATAAGAAATAATTTAATAGATATTACAAAACCAGCATAACATATTTCACTGCAAAAACAGCTTTGTGTGCAACCAGCATGGAAAAATAGGCATCCAAAATTAACAGTACTGTTATAGTTTCAAATGGAAAAAACTGACCATTTTCGTCTAAAAACCTTCTGCTACAAAATATAGTCCCTAGCTTAATTCTACTTGAATGGAATTAAATCGCGGTTTTTTCATTGAATATAGTTGAATTTGCATTGTAGAATTCAGTTTTATTGTTAGAACCTAAAATGATGCTTAATTTTATGAATTATAAAGGACCTGCGCGAAATACGCTCAAAATATCAGGATCGAACGTCCTTAAAGCATATTAGAATTAATTAATTTCTCTATCATTGTGACGTCACAATATAAAAATGACGTCAATATGTAGGCGACGAAAAATGGTTGTCATAGTCTAACTTGAGAAGCACTTTAAAGTTCAACATATAACTTAGAAAATCCTTTGAAGTATCTTATAATAATTTCTACAAGGTTTACGAAGACAATGGATTTTCCAGACGTTCAATCAAACATTAGATTGATTGTTTTAGTGAAGGGAGCGAGATTGTTTAAAAAGTGACGTTTATTTTGTAGCCCAGGGAAAGAAAGCTAGGAAAGAACTGTGTCCTTTGTTAAGCAATTGTTATGAAAGAATGCAAGGTTAAATCAAGAGAAATGGTGACATATCTTAACAATAATATTGTTAGCAAATCCCTAAAATATCGTTTGATTTAGACTTTTAACATATTAAATGTATATTTATGTTGGATAAAAGACGTTCCTAAGACAGAGTACACGGGTTGTGATGGTCACCGTACTCTTTCTAGGAAAGTTTATCCATATCCAAATGGACTATTCTGTTGAAAAAATTAACCTGCATGGTAAGAAATATAAGAATCGAAAAAATATTTAAGGTGTCGCGAAAATTTAGTGATCTACAGTAGCTCTTTCTGGCTGCTTGATCACAGAATGTGTCTTAATCTTGAATAATTTGATTTTTGTTGTAACACGTCATTTGATTGGTTAAATGGTTTTATCCATTTTGTATAACATAAATTGCCTACGAAACTGCGATAATTGAAGCCTTTGACAGATAGAAAAAATATAGAAAAAAAGTGTGTCATTGTCAACATTGAAATTAAATTATAAGGAATTTCCAAAGCTTATTTCAACTTATGTTATACGATATAACATAACTTGGGGCAGATTACGCTTTTTTATAAACCGCGAAGCGGTTAATAAAGCAAAAACTGCCTCAAGTTATGTTATATCGTATAACAAAAGAGAAATAAGCTCCAT
Organism: Saccostrea cuccullata; assembly: GCF_032062105.1. Taxonomy (NCBI): domain Eukaryota; kingdom Metazoa; phylum Mollusca; class Bivalvia; order Ostreida; family Ostreidae; genus Saccostrea; species Saccostrea cuccullata. Next base: position 2,496 of record NW_026939140.1, on the reverse strand, counting down.
TCCTTAAATATTTACGCCTCGATCGCTATTGTGACCTCATATTCAGTCGATGACAAGTTTTGTTTCCATCGCAATTTAAATCAACAAATTACATCAGCAGTATTTCTTACACTGCGATTGGGTATTGAACGATGGATGGAGTGATATTTTTTTTTTTTCTGAAAAAGTTACTTTTTATCCAAAAGTCATTTCTATTATCACTTCAGGAATTTTAACTAGAAAACGTGTACTAAATGATGATATAAGTAAAAATATACTTAATGGGTAGGTGAACATTTCCAACAAAAAATTGATTTGGTGGTCATTAATTCTGCATTCAACCGACAAATAATAATTTTAAAGCGGCAATACGGCTGCAAATCGTGTGCTTTTTCATTCAAATTTTCCCAATATATCATTCACGAATAAGGTATAAAGTTGACGTAAGCATTTTGAGAAAAAATAAATATTCTCTCCTCATACAAAATTAACGTAATTAGAATCTGCCGGAAAATCAAGGGTCGTACATCTTAGATCTGTTTACTTTTACCACGTGATTTCTAAAATGGCACGTACATATAATGTAGGGTTTACAATTATAATGGAATATAAGTTAAGAGCAATTCTCAGAATCAAAATATCTTAACTCTACGGTAAACTAGGGCTAATTGTAACGGGGACCGTTACAGATGTTCCCCAAACGCTCCCCAACTCCCTTTTGGTGCCATATTTCCTTAAACTCTATCAAATAAGACATACTTTGTGCAATTTAGACTTAAACAATGTTTTCCCAGAAGACTATGAAATATATTTAAATTTTAGCATTACATGCGAGCTCATGTGAATGCATGTGGGTAATGATCATATCATCTTTTCTACACTATGTATATATATTCAAATAGACTTAATATCAAAGCATTAAATCCAGAAGTATTAAAAAATACACTTATTCAAGCATATTTTTAAATTACTCATTTCACGTTACAAGCATGTGCATGATGACCATACCTTCTTGTAGGGGTCCATTATGTCTATCAATATTCTAAATACCATCCTATTTCGTTGAAAACCAAGGGAGTTATAACCATTTAAAGTTTAAGCCAATCAGATTTCAGCGCACGTGCATGCGTGTGATTTAATGACAATTGTTATATATCATATTGTAGGACATCCTATTGTATGCTTATGTTTTAAATTTCGTAGCATTTCGTCAAAGAACGGAAAAGATATTGAGATTTTTGTTTCAGCCAATCAGAGTGAAGAACACGTGCACGCACGTGCATGACGACCATACCGTCTTGTTGGAGTCTATTATGACTGTCTATGTTCTAAATCCCATCCTGTTTGGTTGAAAAACAAGGGAGTAATAGCCATTTAAAGTTTAAGCCAATCAGATTGCAGCGCACGTGCATGCGCATGTTTTCACGACAACTGTTATATATCATATTGTAGGACATCCTAATGCATGACTATGTGTAAAATTTCAAAGCATTTCGTCAAAAATTAAAAAAGATATTGCGATTTTTGTTTCAGCCAATCACAGCAAAGCACAAGTGCGCGCATGTGCATGCATGTGCATGACGACTTCACCCCCTTGTAGGAGTCCATTATGTCTGTCTATGTTCTAAATCCCATACTGTTTGGTTGAAAAACAAAGGAGTTATAGCCACTTAAAGTTTAAGCCAATCAGATTGCAGTGCACGTGCATGCGCGTGCTTACATGACAACTGTTATATATCATATTGTAGTACATCCTAAAGTATGCCTATGTTTTAAATTTCATAGCATTTCGTCAAAAAACAGAAAAGATATTGAGCTTTTTGTTTCAGCCAATCAGAGCGAAGCGCACGTGCATGCGCGTGAGTTCGTGCTAATTTGACAGTGTCACATTATCTACAGTATTAATATATCTTTATATAATGAGTTTCAAATCATTTCATCAAAAAATGTAAATGTAATAGCTATATTAAGTATATCAGTCAATTCACTCATTTCACGCGCACGCACGTGCATGCGTATGCGCGCAAAATAACCTTCGTGTTGCACACCTACACTACACACCTATTAACCCTAAAAAGGTTTTAGCTCAATTGGGTGAACAGTTTCTGAGAACACTCGCGGACAAAAAAGTACCGGAGAACAAAGAAGAAAAAAAAGAATAATAATAACTAGTGCTAATTGTAACGGGGACCGTTACAGATGTTCCCCAAACGCTCTCCAACTCCCTTTTATAGTCATATTCCCTGTAAGCGTAATTAAATAAGACAAAGTCTATGCATTTGAGACTTTAACAACGTTTACCCAAAAGTGTACTATGTTCATTCAAATTTTATCATTGCACACTTACACATGTTAATGCTTGTGCGTAATGACCATATCATATTGTCTACACGATCTATATATTTTAATATGCTAAATATCAAAGTATTTAATCCAAAAGTATAAAAAAAAACCGCTCATTCAAGTGTTTTTTTATTTTACCCATTTCACGTGCACGCACGTGCATACATGAGTATG
>NW_026939139.1:0-87663 GCF_032062105.1 Saccostrea cuccullata | reverse complement strand
GCATCAGTTGGAAAAATGACCTCAGCTGGATTTAAGAAGACAAAAGGGTTATCTTATTTGTACTTCTTTGCCGTAAATCTCTATCCAGGTTTCATGATTGATGATCAGATATCTTCCATCATCATTAATCGCACGGCACTAATTAAGGATGGAGTATATGTCAAGTCATTACAGTTCTACATTGAACGGGACCAGGATAACTTTTATAACGACTTGATATATAACTCAAAATTCTATTACACTTTAATTTAAGTGAGTACATTTTTAGCTACCAGAACTGCAAATTAAACCATACTGATTTAGGGAGCTAAAAAATAATTTATGTATGATAATAAATAAATGAAACATAAAAGGAACGAAAAAATGTAATTTTTTATCTTTGGATGTCATAGTTAGTAAACAAAAATGTCAAGAGAATTATTTCTTGCAGTCGTGTTTTAATAAAGGTCATAGTTATGCATGCAAAATACTACATCACAAGCCTTTATTTTCCGATCGAGAAAGGTATTTTGTTTATGAAATAGGGTGACATCGCCTTTGGTGTATGTAAAATATTGTATATCATTTATCCTCCTTTTTTATTTCAAGGGTTTTTTATTGTTTGTTGTTTAACGTCCCTTCTCGAGAATTTTTCATTGATATGGAGACGCTTCCATCTGCCGGTGGAGAGCTACAAAATTTGACCTATACTCGGCATTTATGTTATTGAGCATATTTTTCGTGCATACATACTATAACACAGAACCCCAATCTCATCCGAAAGACAAGTCCTCACGTCCCATAGCGGGATTTAAACCTGCGAAAAGAGGATTTTCCTTTTATTTTGGACTTTAGAGGAGAGGCTCCAACCACTTCGCTACGAAGGCATATACAAATGTTTGAATTAAATATAAAATATTTCATTGCAATCTGCAATTGTTTTCCTTTTCCTTTTAGCTTTTTTTTAACTCTCATTAATTTGTTGAACCTTAAGTAACAGACTCAACCACATATATTACTGAATAATACGTGGACAAGTGTTTGTTTATACAAGACTGTTTGAACAGTAGATTTGAAATAATAATGATAGGTTTTATTTCAGTTGACTACAAGTAACCATGGGTTCATCGTCGCAATCATGGTCAAAATGTATGATCCTCTCTCATTCTGGCCGCGGTTGTATGAGAAGTGATGAATATTTCGTACTTCATTAAAATATTGATCAATGCGAGTAAAGTATAGTCGGAAAAAGAAATTTGTCGCGACCTTTAAATAGGCAATCAGCATCTTCAATGTTTACTAAATATTTTTGTGCACTGATGATGTCAATGTTGATTTAAATTGCGATTGAAACAAATATTCTCATTGACTTAGCGTGATGTCAAAGCACAGAGGCGTGAATTCTTAAGATTACAACAATTTGCCGTATAAGTAGAATTTTAGTGAGGATGTAATTTTGGCATTATTAGCGAGGGTGTTAAGATCGATAAAATTGGTTATCGCTAAGAATTAATTGTGCTTACTTTGTTATAGCTTCTTTAGTGAGCTTTTTAAAAATCGCTAAAATTACATCTCGCTAAAAATAGAATACCAATTTTTAAGAACAAAAATTTGCGTCTGGCTAAAATTTCCTCTTATACAATATATGATCAAGAGGCCTTGGATATGAAAGAGCTACACGCGGACTCCGATCTGTGGTTTGAGAGGATGCCATGGGTTTAGCGAGACCGATGTTTTCTCTTTTGAAGATATCAACACATTTTATAGGGATTGATAACATGTTTCGGATTTTCATGAAATGTTAACTACATATGTGTCTTGGTACAAAACTAGCAACATGAATACTGATTTAAGAAGTTCAAAACGTGCATTCAGTCGACATGGTGATGGATTTATTGAAGTTTATCCTTTTCGCCTTTGAAAACTTGAAGAAATTTTAATTGATATTTATTGGTTACTACCTAGTAATAAACTAAAAACAAAAAATTAATCTTTGGATGAAAAGATAACATGAATTTTTATAGTAATTTTTATAATATACAAAACATATTATCATTTCTTTTAAAAATTCCACACTCTAAGAAAAATGTAATGCAAACCGACAAGATTCTTAACATGTGAAAATTTAATATTTTTTTTTTTTATCCTGTAGGATAAATGAGAAAAGTTGATTGCGGAAATTTTAAAATCGTCTGTTATTTATACAAGAACATCAGCTAATGCAAAAATATCAGTGGGTATTTTATGCTAAATTTATGAATCTCACAATATATTTGTTTTAGAAAAAAAGTAAAAAATCAAAATTTTCGCAAAGCTAAAGATGACATTGCATGACAATTAGAAAGATTTCCTGTAAAATTTAAGATGTCAATGACAGACGCTAAAACCACTTAATGGAGTGGAAAATTAAATGTTTTCAATCTCGTAAGTATTTCTGCATCTCAACCGCCATACTATACATCACAGCCTGGATACGTGTTACAAAAAACAAAAGCGAAACGTTATGCACAGAAAAGAAATTATACTTTGTAGTTGGTTTAGAATTTATTTCCATTATGAAGCAGAAATATTGATATTTTCACGCGTTGTTTACATTCGTGGAGATGTAAAATGCAACCCAGCACCTCTTGTAGAATAAATTCCACGTCCAAAGATAAGCAATGGATAAAATTATCCTTATCAATCTTGTTATTTATGCCTACGTGCAAGCCTGTGTGATTCTCACACCAATTATTTACACTAAACTTAAAAACATTCCTTATATTTACATTTTACATGTTTGGAAGCTCCGAACATTTACTGGATATTTGAAATTCTCGCTGCCCTATATTGTTATACTTTTACTAACGTTGCTGTAGCTTTATTGTGACGTCACGGTAACATACGTTTCTCCGTGTATATTTCTACGCGTGAGTATACACGAAAATGGTATTCAAATCAGTTTCACAGTTTGCTTAGTAGAAAAACATAGCGAATGTAAATATTCAATGATACAGACTATGATGATATTCATAAATAAAAACTAAAAACGATTATGTCATTTCATTGCATGAAACAAGTGATCTTGAGTCGGACACGATCTAGAGTCGGACGATTTTGATGCTATTTTAAATAGACTTCCGATAATGAATCCACCCTCTGCCGAGATTGACTGAATCAAGCAATTCTTAATCTATTAAGAGTTGTCTTTCTTTATCGAAAGACGATGGTGCAGTGTTTATGACATTTGACCTTAGGAAGCACTAATCACCGGGGAATTCGAAGACCCGCTCGGCAATATTTTGATAAATCAAATGCTTGGAACTTATCATATCGTGTATAAGAATTTAATTTGAATGTTAAAATTAGGCATAAACTATGCAGTAAACATTGTAAGTACACAATTATATATTGTTTTATGATATATTTCATTCTTTTTCGAAGAAATTAAGTTCGGGTGCAGTGACTCAATTTGATCTTGTGTTAAGTCGGACACTATCAGAATTTATATGAATCTTACCACTTATATAATTGCTTGAGAAAATTTATGAATTAAGCCAAATGTTTGAATTATGTTTGAATTATCTTTTGTTAAATATAACCCTAAAATTCATTCTTTTAAAAAATATATTTAACATTAGTTAAATTAATTTATAATATGGAAAGGAATAGGGCTGAGGCTATGATGGAAGATTTCTAAAGCGTATTGTGTAGTACTAGAAAGTGGTTTAACTCTCTCATGAAATTAGCGTTTTATGATTATTTTCTGAAGATCTATACTTCTCTAAGAAGTTCTTTAAAGTTCCTACTATATATACTGTCTAGGCTTGCGTATAGTAAGCATTCTACAAAAGCAATTGCCCAATTAAAGTTTGGGGTTTTTTTTTGTCGTTTACAAATTTACCTTTGTAATATCTAAACTATTGATTTCAACTCAAAAACTAAAAAGGCACATGGTTTTGTATATTTTAGTGATTTACATATGTAGTTAAAGTTTTGATATGAGAATAGTAAAATATGTTTAAAAACGTATTCCATGCATGATGTTGTTTCATTTTTTGTTTCAAGACGAAATGATCAGCCATAAAAGCGTTCCGAGTAGATTGCAGGGAACATTGAAAAAAAAATTCTATATGAAAAAAAACAAACCATTTCCCGAGAAGAAATGCATGGATCTGCTCTCACACAAAATCATCAGTAGCATGTCGCTGATCAAAAAGTCTTTGTTAATACTGTAGCTCTACTGGGGCCTGTTTTACCAAAGAACTTATGACTAAGACCCAAAACTTCAGATTGTTGAAAAATTGCAAAATTAATAATTAATAATAAAAATATTTTTTTCTTTTTAAAAAGTTTAAAATAATTTTCTATATAATGTTAAATAAAAAGCTATATTGATAATTAAACTTGGTCTTAAGTCGTAAGTGCTTTTGTAAAACAGGCCCCAGGTTTTTACTCTTAAAGTACACTGTAGCTAGCCGTTAAACTTGAATTTTTTAAAAGTATTTTTGGTAACCACAACAACACCATTCATAAAAAAGATAGACATGCAGAATTAGTATCTAAGTGTAGGCTACTTGTATGCCGGGTTATATTGAAATCAGACCAAAACTGTAGGAGGAGAAGCATTATTTTTGGTGAAAAAAAATGTTTACAGACAGACGGACGGACAACGGACACATTACTATCGCATAAGCTCTTCTGGTCATGGAGTGACCAGTAGAACTAAAAATAATAAACGTCCGCAAAGATCTTGTTTAAGTTGCAAGAGCAGAATACGTACCTGAAAGTGACCATGGAATTTTTAATTATTTGGGAGACAAATGCTGTGTACTTTTGATTAATTAAAATCTTTTCATAAACGTAAATTTTATCTATTGCCGAGAATTTTAATTCTTATAACTGGTATTCAATTTCCGTAACTATAGTCTTAGTTTTCCCTAAATTTTATCATAATATCGGATTCCTGCGAAACTTCGCAGGAAGACTGAGAGAGATTGCAATTTTTGAAGTGTTTAAAAACCCCAAATATACACAATTAGTACGAGATTGAAAAAATATTAAAGGGGGGGGGCACATGTCAAGGTAAAACTCTTTTCTTTTTTTCCCAGTGAAAGAAGATTTATTTATTGTCATAATCCACCTAATAATCAAAAAGAGGTACTTTAAAGATTGTACAGAAATTACAAAAAGAGGTTAGGGAAACAGAGGTTTGGAGGTCCTTATATTGACCGCATTTTTTTGCTTGTTCTTTTTTCTTTTTAGTTTTCTTCTGACCCCCTGTCCTTAAATATATTGTCTGTGAAAGGCCCATGCTTGTTCAATGATGAAGTGCACCTCACAGGTGCATATAAAGTTAATTAGTCCCTACATTTATAATTGTCCGACTCAATATCAGATGTGTCCGACTTACGATCGAATTTCGATGGTGGTGATTAATCACATCTGAATGCATTATAAGGTAAAATACCGAGGTTATCCAAGCAAAAAATAGTAGATCTTTGCGAGACCTTTCGGACAGTATCCAATACCAGAGGGTATACAACCGAATGTGACCTGCATACTTGAAGGAAAATTAGAGGTGTCCGACTCACGATCACTTTTCCTCTATTTAACATACATAAAAAATTTACAAATGTTTTGTTTACACGATAACGTTAAATAAAGTTCCTTTTCAGAATATTTTTTTTATTTTGAATTGACAAACGACTTTATTCATGACTTATATCTCTCTTTCTCACAAACCATTATTATGAATATTTTACTAATATTAATCCATCAAGTTGTCTTGTTTGAGTTTGTCTTCTTTTCAAAGAATACACATTGCAACACGTCATTTATGTCAAGTGGATTGTGGGATTTAAACTAGGTAAATATCCTGATATTTTTTTAACTTCCTCTAACCGTTTATATGCATTTTTAATTAAAAGTTATTTTTGAACATATAAAGGAATTCGGACTTGCTCGTATGAATTTTTAAGTTCATGTTTTCTTGATATTGATAAAATGAGATATTTCATTTTGATGATATCGACATTAGCTTGGTTCCAACTAACAAAAGGTATGTTATTTTTCCTTCTGTAGTATTTAGTAATTCGGTTTGAAACTGTGAACACCATAAAAAAAAAACCACCTATAGTTTTTTTCTTTTTTTTTTTTTCTTTTTTTTTTATACAAATAAACCAAATGTTGGCTTAATGGTAAAGATATCTTATATTTTTGCCATGAATAAGCACCATTTTTTTCAAACAAGACACTAAAACATGACAGTTATTGATAAAGCGAGTGGAATTTCACTTCAATGCAAAAATATAGTAGGGGTGTATTAAACATATAAATAGAAACTTTTCTGCAGACAGTATCAATTTGTCATCATATTTTTTCTGTATAAACAAAAAAAAATGTGAAATGCAATATTTCACAGCATTTGTCTTTTTTTCTCATGCATGGTGAAGCTAGCTATAAGCTGAGAGTAAACAAATTCTAAAAAGTAAGGACTAATACAGTTAATATGTTTTTCTACCACCAGTAAAATAAACTGTATGATGTTTACCAAACCATACTTTAAACCTATGAAGTTAAATATTTATTAGACATGGAACGACGAACGACTTTACCGAATGTCTGTTAAATATATGAAAATAACAGAAAAGATTATTTGAATTGTATTGAAAATTGCACAGCCAAACCGGTTTTATTAAATATAAAGCTTGGGCGTAGAATGAGGAAGTTTCTTCACATAAGGCCAATAGAAATGGGTATCATTTCTATATATAGCTTTTATGTACGAGACACACCTTTTCCTCTTTTAAATTCTAGAACTCAATGTAAAAGACATTATTTTGCTTTTTTTGTTTATTTTTATTTGTATTTGTTTTTTTTTGGGGGGGGGGGGTAATTTTTTTTGTCTTTTGTTTTATTTGGGGGGGGGGGGGGCAAAAACCAATATTTTAGACTGACAGTACATGTATTTCATTGTCAGGTTATTTTTCATTTGATTTTTTTGTGGATATAACATCCTGTTCTTACTTCTGCTAATTAAACTGGATTCCTTGTTGATAATTTTTCATTCTCAAATACTAGAAGAGAATCTTCGAGGGTCGTTCAAAAATATATTCTACACAATATTCCTCTTCGTCTTATTGTTTTTACAAGATTGAAGGTCATCAGATTTTCAAATTTAAGACTATTTTATTTTATCAATGTGTAATGTGTACTCGTCTGATTAAAGGCCTTTCCGCTCAAACCTTGCTTTTTTTTTTAATTTTGATATACAGATACCCAGTGGCTATTATTTTCTCATTTATATTTTCTTATTCCTCTAAAACTTTCAGTTTTTGTTTAAGAGGTACCCAAATCAGAAACAAAATTTACTTGCTACTCGCTGCTCCATGACGTCCTTTTATTCGACACCATGATTTTTTTCCCTATTATCAAGTCTATCAGTCGTCAGAGAGCTATGTCTATAGGATTAATTGTTCACCTCTTATCATCAGAAGTTTAAAAAAATAATTACTTTATTTCAATATTATACTGTCATTTTGTTTAAATGCCAATTATTAGAGGCATGGCCATAAACATGTTTTTAAATTACTACAAAACTCAGTTTTGACCCTGATCATTGACCCAATTTCCAATGTTTTAAATATATGTATTTGATTAGTTTAACAAATATCAGATATATTAATTTTTTCTACTCAAAATATTTATGTGTCTGAACAATTTTTATCGTCAACGTTGAATGAAATCGTCAGGACAACAGTCTACAAACTTTTTAAATGGCCCTCGTATTTGTATCGATGCACAAAAGATACAAAATATAAAACTTTAATTTTTTTTTTTTAAGGGCAATGTGATTCACAAGGTAGGTTTTGTATTAACTTTTAACTCAAAGATAAATTCAATCCTTTAACCAACCTAATAATTCTTCACAGAACATCTAAATCATTTTTTTGAAAGTAAGAAATTTGGGGAATTTAAATATAATAGAATTTATACTTTAATTTCTTTTACAGATTCAAGTATTTCAATAATAAAATGCGATGGATTTGAAAGAAGAGGAGAGGTTTTATACATAGATTTTTATAAAATTAGTAAACCTTGTTCCTGTGAAGTGAATCCGTTATTTGAAGGAAGTCTATTAATTAATACACGAGAAATTTCAATTAGCCCTTGTTCAACTGAGGTCACTATTGGGATGGAGATGATATTTAATTGTCCAACTAAAGATGCTGGTATAAGTCTTGATGTTAACGACACGTCGTCAATTGAAGTCATTTCACGATATCAAGCAAATAAAAGCCCAGGAGAATTCTACCACTGCGTGAGAGTTCAAGAGAATTCAGCTGGTAAAAAAAATTATAAAAATGTTGGTTTTTTTTCTACTGCTTTTTTCTTTGTGCAGCCAAGGTTTCTTAAGTGTTAGTAAGCATTAATAATTTTCATGCAGAATAATATTCTTAATGTAAAAGCACCATTTGACAAACTTCATTTTGTGATCTTCATATTGTAATTTTAGCATTAAAATAATCTTATGAAACAAAGCTTTAACGTGATGACAAAATATATATTGTCAACCTTCTTAATTTATGTTATAAAATAACATAATCAGAAGCATACATATATTGAGTTTAAACTGTTAAATCTCTTATTTGATTCGGTAAGCAAGAACATGCTCTACGCATGAGTGATTTCTTAATTGAGGCAATAAACGTTTTGACTAATATACTGCTAAAACGAGGATATTTCTTCAAAGTCATTGATTCGCAAATCCTTTGGTAGATATAATCACAATTTCGGTAAATATAATCACATTTTTCGAATGTTTACTAGTAAATTTTAAAGAAGTTATAGGGCATTTATTTTCACACTAAATTGTCAGGTATTTTCTCCATTTATTCGATCGAGAAAAGCGGCACACGTTGGTATTGACCGGTTGACGGAGGATGCTCACTCCTCATGACAGCTGGTCCAAACGTTTTTGCTTTAAGAGGTCTGTCTTTGCCCTGTTTTGGAAATGCATATTTCAAATTCATTTTGAGCATAATCATGATCTTTATTCACTTATAGATTTATTACGTTTTTTTTCTCTCCACATTCATGCGATAAATTGATTGTATGCTGTTTAACGTCAATCCTCATATTTAGACGCCACCACTTCCAAGTAGAGAGCTGCCAAATATTTGTCATACACTTGGTTTTACGGCCATTGACCAGCGAGGGATCTTTTATGTGCCAGCACCTACTGCTGCATCGGAACTCGTTTTATAGGTCCAACCCAAATGATCTGTCTCCACGTCCTATAGTTGGATTCAAACCCGCGACGTAAGAATGACCTCATTACCTCGATCACGACTCTAGAGCAGATCAAACCACCGCGCCAAGCGGACGACATACAAGTATTTATACGAAGATACCGTACCGTAATCAAACTCAAACTTTCCACCAAAAATTATGCAAATCAAGAGCAGTGTAAACATAGAGCAAACACAGACTTCTCAAGAAACAGAGGTTGGTCCAGGTTTCATTGTTGATTTAACATACCCTGTCGACCTCTCACACCCACCGTTTGCTCCTTGACATGATAAAAAAAGTCTGTAAACAATTCAATACGAAAATTTGACCTACAATTTTGTACGAAAAACGTCAATCAGCACTCAAATAAAAACATCCCATATGTGGTAGAAAGCTTAGGGGGTATTATTTAAACCATATAGTTAGCGAAATGAAGATTCAAAACGAGATTGTTGATGCAAATAACTTTTGTTTATCAAGGTTCAGCAAGAAGGTATGTACAAGTGACTTGTCATGATAAGATAACAGAAGCTTCTACCTTAATCCCGAATAATTCGACAAATCACAGCGAAACATCAAATATCAAGTATATTCACTACTGGACGAAAAAAGTGCTGAGAATCCCAAATTTTACTGATAATGTCTGATAATTACTGATACGGTGCTGTTCTTGCTGATAATTACTGATATTTACTGTTATTATTACTGTTGTTGCTGATAATTTTAGTTGTTGCTGATAAATACTGATAATTACTGTCGTCTTTTACTGTTGAGTCTGATAAATACTGATAAATACTGTTGAGGTACTGTCGCTGCTGAGAATTACTGATAATTACTGTTGAGGTACTGTCGATGCTGAGATTTACTGATAATTACTGTGGTCATTGTTTTTAACCTGGGAATGGATTAAAATAGCCTGAGAAATGATTATTTGTTGTTTTTTTTAAAAGTATTTTAACAAATTCATTACAGTCAATTACAAAATAAATTATTCTAAATAAAAAAGTCACATTTTATTAATTTGTTTTCAGTTTTCATATATTAATTTCATTATAATAATTTTTTACCATAATGTTAACATAAGCTTTCATAAATGTTTATGTTTTTTCTTTAAATTTCTCCTTACACATAGATGACATTATCTGAGGAAAATTATTCTGTTGTATTTGCAGTGGTTTTTCTTCCCAAGTACTTTTTTAAAAAGTTTAATTTTTGTTCATAAAGGTTAAAAAACATCTCATCTCATATTTTTTCTCACATGTATGTGTACTGTCATCAAAAGCTTTTTGTGGGTTTCTTAAATACTTAAATACAGTCAATGGTTGTAAATATCAAATTATTTTACCGTGTGGAGAACTGAAAATGCATGAGCAAATTAAGTTGAAAACACCCCCCCCCCTTTTCCAATTAAGCTCTCATTTTAACAAGACAGTATTAAATATTTTTTTATAAAATCTAGTCTTGAAGCGTACACTTTATTATTTTATAGAAGAATGTGACAGGGTTAAATAATTAAATTGAAGCATCTTTAATTATTTTTTTTTTATATTAATTATTATGTAGACAGCGCGCTCTAGTTCTCCGATGTCCTCCCTGCGAATTTTATATCGTGTCGCTTTCTAGTTTTCTCTTTCTCTCTCACTCTCTTTTAAATTATTTGTTAAGGCTTAAGGATTGTACACTACATGACATAAATCTTATGCATTGTGATTTTCAGTCAATGAAATATACGTCTTTCTTTAGGCTTATTCTTTTTTCATTGTACAGTTTTAAGTCTATGGGGATATGGCTTCTAATATTATGCGCCACTCCTTAAACATGTTATATGCGGTCAGTCAGTTAAAAAACTAAATAAAATAAATCATAACTCGAATAAACTTTTTTCCATTAATGCAAACTTTGTGCTTGTTATTGAACATATATGTCAACCACGTGTAAAAGTTCTACTTTCGTTTTAGAATCGGGTCAATTATTAGTACATTCTGCCATGGGGATAGGGATATCGTTACGGCTTGCGTTTTTGTAAAATTAGAATTTTGTGCAGTGATTATAATTATTTTTTAATTCCATTTTTGTCCGAGACCTGTGTATAAACGAACAGTACAGACTTGGTGCTTAATTTGATTTTACTTGATTGTAGCACAAAACGGAGGGGGTGAAATACTGTTTACAATTAAGTGATAGCTGATAGGGCAAGGTCTGTTCTTTAGTTGTGTGTTTTAAAAGTCATGCAAGTTATGATATTATACTTATCGAATTTGTTATATGCATGAATAAAATTATTTTAGAGAATCAATTGCAATGAACCATACAAATTTCAGAACTGAAGTAATTATAACATTTATTCATGAGTGCGATACACAACGTCATGTTTCTGACATTCAAAATCCATACATTTAAGGGGTTTTTTTTCTCGGATTTAGCGAAGTTTCCCTGCATCTGAATTGGGAACAATTCATGCTTATATTATTTCAAAAAAGTGCTCCACTAAACAATCTTTCTCTTTTTATCTATATGATTGTCTATTTTGCACACTTTTTTTTTTTATTAAAAAGTGAAGTCAGTTTCTCGTCTACGTATTTACCGGTCCCAAACAATCGTTAGCAGAGATTCAGAATTGAAAATACATGTGACCACCTCCCCCGGGATATTCTTTTATCTGATAAACAAAATATACTCCCCGGCATAAATTCCCTTACTTCGCATTTAAAGCAACCTACAAAATTTTTTTTGTATAGCTTTTTATTCAGGCATGCCTTTTAGACCTACTGTTATGTATAAAATCACACATTTTATATGTTTTTGTGGTCTATGTATTATACTAAAGTAAAATGGTAAAAAGATTCATTAACTTTAAGATTGTTCCAAAGTAGCGAGTACATGTACAGTGTAGGTAGTTTGTTTATTGAAAACACCGGTAGCCGCAGACGAAGAACAATAGGTAATTAGTGCCCATTGTTACGCTGACCACTACAATTTGCATGGAATATACAAGTTGTACCCCGTTCTACCCCGGGGCTGAAGACATGTACACAATACAGCCAAATCACAGGTCGATCACCGATTTCTGATCAATTGAAATCAATTTAAAGGTGTTTTCCTTTCAACTTTTTACCATGCAAAATTAAATCGATTAATTTGATCATATACTAATAGTAACATATAAAATTAAGTCTCATTTCAGTTCTTATTTCCCATTCCATAAAATCAAATAAAAAAATTAATGAGATTTCAAAACTGATTAAATAAAAAATGATTTTGTATTTAAATCTTAAGACAAACTAAACACATGTACCTTTGTACTAGGGATTCTTAACCTCTAATTTTTAATCAGCTCGCCCCATTTGCCGGTTGCACATGCATACAGTGTGTACTTGTACATATGTACATGTGGAGGAGTTTAATTCTTGGACGATCTACAAGCGTCTACATAACATTAAAATAAATGAATAAATAAATAAATTATTAATTAAAATCAGTGCCCACAGATTAAACATTATCATTCAAACCTGTTTTCAACTCTTAGTTACTTTTAAAAGGGCTTAAATTTCTAATTTCCGAGCAAATTTTCAAATATTTTGACAAAAAGAGACCAGAAAACTGAACATTTAATTAACATGATAAATATAATTGTTTTCGAGAAATTAGGCCTTCAAAAACAAAATGTTGTCCAAACTCGACCAGTTGACCTAGTGAAAACGGAACAAATCCAACTTTTCTAACCTGCAGGAAACTTTTTTCATCCCGATTTTTTTCCCATCCATTAAGAACTTTTTTCTTATTATTGAAAAAAAAAGATAACCGATCTCCCTACATAATTTTCTTGGAGTCGGGAAAGGCGGCGATGGATCTTTTTTAAGATAGCATTAATTTTCTTTTTATTTACAGTTTATTTTTCAATAAGATCTTATGCAAAAGTAAAATTCCATTTTTTTTCTGCCGTTATTTTTTTTTTATTAATTCTATTTCTATATATTCATTCTATTAATAATTCATTTGATTATTGTCAAAATTTTCACAAAGTTAACGTAATGTAGAAATTGAGATCAGCATACATACATACAGTCATGTAATTTTGCCACAATTAAGCAGAACATTAAAAAAAAATATGAAAATTTTGCCATGATAATTCAAGTAAAAGAAAGTAATAATTGAAGGTTTTTATAGCCCTCTGTTTTATTTTAAACCAATTACCGGGTTAAAAACAATGACCACAGTAATTATCAGTAAATCTCAGCATCGACAGTACCTCAACAGTAATTATCAGTAATTCTCAGCAGCGACAGTAACTCAACAGTATTTATCAGTATTTATCAGACTCAACAGTAAAAGGCAACAGTAATTATCAGTATTTATCAGAAACAACAAAAAATATCAGCAACAACAGTAATAATAACAGTAAATATCAGTATTTATCAGCAACAACAGCACAGTATCAGTAATTATCAAACTTTATCAGTAAAATTTGGGATTCTCAGCACTTTTTTCGTCCAGTAGTGATTACAGAAATATGTAAGTACGGAATTATTTATATCTAATCTTATATACAAGAAATTAAAATGTTAAAAGTATATTGTACAATTATCGAATACGTTTAAGGGGAATACATAATAATTTGTAATAATTTAAACTATTCTTCATAGGGCTTGCAGCGCTTTCTTTAATTGATTTGATAATTCTACTTTAATAACTTTCTTATCAAACTTCATTAGTGTGTTTGTGATGCAAATACCCACATGCAAAGTGATTTTCAATACGAATTTAACTTTTTTCCGGCAACAACCAAACAACTTTTGTGACTCCAAAACTGAAGTGTCTAATTTGATCAAGGGTACTTTTAGCTCTAGTTAGGTTTTTTATGTAGTCTATAAATGGTCGTTTGCAACATGTATGTGCTCGGACTTTAACCGTAAACGGCTTACTGTGACACTAGGACACTGTATGGAAGCTCCTTTACGATATAAATATTCAGCTCAACGCTTAATTTTACGAAACTAACAGGTTATTTCAATGTACATATAAGTTGTCCTTGAAGAAAACGACAACCACCCTACCCTCAACTCCCGGCCTTCACATGCTAGTGTCCTTTACACCATACCTATGATTACTAGATTTTCTTATCTTTTTTTCTTTTTTGTACATCCTTACAAGATAAAAATTATACATGAATATCAAAGTAGAGTGTCCAATGTAAAAGTTAATGCATGCTTCTCACAAAAGCTAAATACACGTAGTTCCCTTATAATATCATATACAAATACAAACGTTACATAACATTACATAATCACTGAATATAAAAGCGTATTCACCAGTGAGTCAGTGCCAGTTGCATCGGCATTGTGATACTGCAGCATTGTGACGCCTTAATCTCATACGTCAGAGAAAGTTAAAAACAGTGGTTGTAGCGGCAGAAGCAAACAGTGTACGTGAGGAGGAAAATTCTAAATAGGCCTTAAATTAAATCATACCTTTTTTAATTTTCAATGTCTGACACAGCAATAGGAAATAATGGAAGTTATATTCTGTAATTTGTTTTCTCTGACATAATCGTTAATGGAAATGGTATCGTCAAATTCAATGTTTTATTAATTCAAATGCTGACTACATGAGAAACACAATTTTGTTCATATTTTTTCATCAGAAAATATTAATATTGATCCAGGCAAAACACACCGGTTAATATTGATATATATATAAATTTCTTTTCAATAAAAATCAGATTCACTTCCGAAAGAGACCATTCGTTCAAAACAGCAGTATGAATAATTCATTAGTTATTTTCTTTCAAATTATCAATTTCGAAATAATTTAAAATTTTCATAATTTAAGATTTTAACACTTTTACATTGAATCTTTTTTTTCACAGTGAATTAACATGTATTTTAGCACTACTTTTTCACTCATCACTTAAATATAACTCACATAAATAAATCTGATAGGTTACAAACATATTGTACATGTATGTAACCCAATATTAAATTTTGACTGTTATTTAGAAGAAAAAAAACCTTTTGATCAAATTGATTAAAGGAATCACTGTCTACTTAGTATAGTATGCTAGGTCATCAATGGTAGGGGGAAACATGGGATAATTTGTATAACGGGCATACTATACAAAGTAGACAGTGATTCCTTATATTTCCATTTCATTGTAAAATAAAATTACAGATTTAGATTTTAAAAATATGTAGACATATATTTAAATTATACGATGACTCTCATGTCAAGTTCATTAGTCCTCACCCACTGTCGTCAAACACAAACACAGTCGCACGAGATTTACATGCATATTTGGCCTCCTTAGCGTCAGACAGAGGCAAATGCGCACGAGATTTGCATGCGTATTACGCCTCCTAAGCTCCCGACCTATCGAGCTGTCTAATTTACATTGAGGTAGAATTATCAAGAAATCAACTCTGCTAACTTTTAAAGAGTTATCAGAGAGAAGAAAATTAGAAATGGAAAATAATTAATATTCTGATATATCTTCTCATATTTCAGACGCTATTGCTGGAGGAATACTTGTCTGTTTAGTTCTGATTATTTTGGCTGTAATTTGCAGCAGGTAAAATTTAGAATAAAATTCAAGAAAATTAATCTAAACAGTAAGTATATATATATATATATATATATATATATATATATATATATATATATATATATATATATATATATATATATATTCTGGGTTTTTGAATTCGTACTTCTGTTGTAATAAAAATATATGTTTCTAATAGATATTTGTCTATGTATGCATCTGAAATCTTCTCAAATAAGACATTTCTGTAAAGTGATACATGCAAGTTATTTCATATCAAATGCTTAAATGTTGTCATTTTATGCATCCGTTTTTGAAGGTCACAAACACTCAAAGCTCAAAGGCAAGCTTCTAACATCACCATAGATAGCTATATTGTACCCTTCTGCAATCAGCAAGGCAACGATGAACAATGCTTAGCAGAATTTGACAATTCTTTTGACGCAATTCAGGTCGATGATAGACCAAATACACCAAACATGCCACCTGCAGGATTAGCTGGTCACGATGTAAAGGGCGAAGTTAACGTTCTACATATAAACACGGCTCAGGCTGCTGTTCTATAACAAAATCAAATTAAGCATGTTGATATTCTTGGTATCTTGGAATAGAAAGATAAGAAGTAAAAAAATATGTAAATGAATGACAATTTTCCAAAAATAATTAAATTTGGTTTAAATTTTTGGTGTGTCATTAACATGCATTATCCTTCAAATAATTGACAAAATTCGATATTGTTTGATGCGTTCTCACACATTCACAATTATAATGTACAAAAAGAGAACATGATTTGAAAGATAATACAATAATATCTAACAGTAAATAATGGCTATTTTAAAGAAGAAATATTTAAAGCAAAATTGTTTTGTATTGAATTGCTTTCATTTTCAATTTGATGAGTTAAATAAAATGTGAATTCCATTGTCTGGGAAATTTGTATTTCAATTAAACATAATCGCACAACGTTCACAGTACTCATTTGCTTTGGGGAAAATTTTACAGAATTAAAAAAGAAATATTGTCAAAAGTGCAAAATCCAAGTGGTACAAAAAATCTAACAAATTTAACTGATCACGGTTATTGCATATGTTATATTTACTTTTTTCTGATGTCGATAATGCATCATTATTTGAACCTCATGATATGATTTTACGTGAGGCATATAATAGGGTTATTGAATTATTGAATCATATTGGTGAATATTGACACAAGTTGGGTGTTCAAATGCACGAGCTTGCGAGTGCATTTGAACACCCAACAAGTGCCAATATTCATCAATATAAGTTCAATATCTCTTTTATTATATAGCTAAAATATATCCAACTATAAAAAAGTCGAATTGATGATTTTTTAGAATTGTACATGTATTCAAATTCACGTTTGTCTCCTAAGTGTTCAATATCGCATCATTCCGATTACCCTACCGAGCGATATGATTTTTATACTTAGGTTTTATTGGGGCTAATACGTACTAAATTTTTGATAAATAATTTCATTTTATGTGAAAAATAAACACATCTTACCTAGATGCCACTTCATTTCGTTGATTTAGCTCTGAGAGTTTGAGAAGTTTTTTTGTTTACAACGGGGCGTTCGATATTGAACGCTCGTATTCGGAATGTTTCAGACATACTCGTATACGTAATACAAAGTCAGCGTCTAATAAAACGTCATGATATCAAACGCTTAAATTCTCCAGATTTTTGGTTGTATTTTATTAGGGACTATTTATTAGCTATATAATTTTTTTGATTAACTTGAAAATTGTTATCGAACGAACGATTGATTGATTGTAAATTGTTAAACGTCCCTCTCGAGAATTTTTCACTCATATGGAGACGTCACCGTATGCCGGTAAAAGGCTTAAAATTTAAACCTATACTTGGCACTCAGGGCTTTTGAGCAATGAGGATTCTTTTACACTTTTAGTGCCGAGCACTTGGCAAAGGAACAGTCACTACAGTACAGTACATATGTTTACGTTTTAGGTTTGACGCGGCGCCGCGAACGAGAATCGAACCTGGGCCTCCCGATCACGAAGCAAACGCTCTTACCACTAGACTCCCGTGACCGGTATCTTATCGAACGAAAATTGAACAAATCAAATCTAGATCCCGGATTGTGAAAGTATCGTAATAGCTAACTAACCAAATTCAAAATCATACGTTGAAAAATAATCAGTAAAAGACTTTACTTTTTGATTGTATATTTTTTTTCTAAACAATGACATTGCAATTAATATTAAGTTTTAAAGAGAGATTATACATGTAACAATATTAAAAAAAATACCGTTCCATTCACTCTTAAAAAAGTTTTACTTAGTAGTCATTTTTTACTTGAAATAACAAAGATAAGTAATAGATAATTACTAACCATTTACTTAAAATTTAAAATCAATTACTGAAATATATGTCAATTACTAGATTCAAATGTTTTACTTGATTTTTGTATTTTAAAGAATTGTTTTACTTACACACTAAAAAGTTTTACTTAGTAATTTATATTTACTTAAAATTGTGTATATAAGTAATAACATTACTTGGTCTTTACTTACAGTTTACCACTATTTACTATATAATTAATATTTCAATGCCCCCGTAAACGAAGTTTCGGGCGTATATAGTTTTTGTCGTGTCCGTCTGTCTGTCTAGCTGTCTCTCTGTTTGTCTGTTTATCCGCAGAAACTTTAACCTTGCCCATAACTTTTGATTTAGCGGAGCTATGACTTTCATATTTCACACATGTATTTCTTGTGACAAGACCTTTCTTTGAGTATCACCAAATTTGACCTTGACCTTGAAGTTTGACTCAATTATACACAAAAAATCCAAACTTATTCTTTATCCAAATCTTTTGAACGGTAAATACCAGGACATGTATACGTCACATATATATTTTTTGTTGAAAGAACTTTCATTGAATACCAACAACTATGAAATTTTGACCTTGACCTTGGAGATTTCCATCCTTGTGAAAAAACTTTAACCTTGGCCATAACGTTTGAACGGTAAGAAATAGTGCTTTCATACTTGCATATATGTAATCATTTTGAGAAGACCATTCATAGAATACCAAGAACTTTGACCCTTTGACCTTGACCTGGGAGTTTGACCCACTTTTAAAAAGCAAACCTTGACTGTAACTTTAAAAGGATTAAGGTTAGTGCATTCATACTTTACATAGTTCATCCTTGTGACAAGACCTTTCTTTGGGTACCACCAAATCTGTCCCTTTGTCCTTGACCTTGGCGTTTGACTTACATTTCAAAATTGGTAATCTTGACCATAACTTCTGAAGGGTTGAGGCAAGTGTTTCCATATATCACATATGTATTTTTTGGCAAGACCTTTCATTAGATACCAATAACCTTGACCTTTTGACCTTGGAGATATCAAGAAATCCCAATAATTTAAATTTGCATATAAGAAAAGTTTAACCTTTGATATGTTGCCATACAGGCCGGGGCATAGGTGTTTCACAAACACATCTTGTTTGAATTGTATTTAATTGATTTACTTAAAACAAAAAATTATTTACTAAATCAAGGAGAATTCAGATCAGTAATTACTTAAATATGGTAGTCTAATCACTAATTGTCTGTGAGGAGGAGTTATCTTTCTTCTAAATATTCCTTCATGTGAAAAAAAAGTCACACTAATAAAAATGCGATATTTAGTACTTGAAATGTTTAACCATTTTTAAAATGGTCCTTAAAAAGATACAACTTATTCAATTTTTAAGGCTTTCGAAGTTGGAATCAAATGTTTTATTGATATATATAATAAAACAATTACAAAGAAATTGGCAAACGAAATAGAAAGTATAATTGTTTCCATCAGAAGTAGAATTCTTCTATTAAACTATTCAGAGGGCCCAATTAGGGAACTCTGATAAAGAAACCTGTGAGTAGTACTCACATGTCAGAGGGTCGGTACCTTGCACTGTTTCCAGTAAATAATATCGATTTTAGTAAATATGATAAGTATTTCATTTACTTAGTATTCTTTTGAGTAATAATATTCTAGATTTTAATTAATTTCAGAATTACATTTACTTAGTAATAATTCATAAAATTTAGTAAATAGAAAGCATATTATCTCTAAATTAAGTAATAATAATTTAACAAAAATGAGTAGTTCATTTACTAACTTTAAGTAATACAATTCCTATAATTTAAGTAATTCTATTGATACTTAGTAAATCATTTTATAAGTAAATGAATTCATCCTTATTACTAATTATGATTACAATTACTAACCATGATAGTCATTTACTTGCTATTCTGACTAAATGGATTACTAATAATTACTAGTTTTTCTTAATCTAATATCTTATTTTAAAAACAACAAGTAAAACTTTTTTTAGAGTGTTGAATTGACTTAAAAATGATAATTGCAGCATTAAAAAACAAAGAAAAATATTTTGCATATGTATAAACAACTTTGCATCGTCTCAGATTTTACTTCAATTGTGGCGATGACAGGACTGAAGAGATCACTCAAAATTGGTGTTTTAGTATAATTATTCTATGATGTCCAGTTATTTAGATTACTTTTAGTTAGTTTTGTCATCAAACAGTTTTTCCGTAATATCCTTTATTTATAGGGACCTTTTTATTTCTGACCCGCACTTTTAGAGAAAAATTTTGCATCATGTACATGTACATTGTTAATCGTTGTTTCGGATACAGTAATTTCTTTCTCGAACTTCGACATTTCAAGCAGCATTTAGCTAATCATTATCCACGTGATTGAAAGTGCCCATATGTTATAATGTTTCAATATGCTGAATTTTTACTCGGGTGGGGAGGGGTCTTTAAACATCTTTCCCTGACTTTCTAATTTCATTTTTACAGTAGCCCAGACGTGTTTAAAATATGATTTTAACTGCACTGTAGGTGTATAATTCAGGTTAAGAATTCTAATTTTATACCCGAAGGCGACTTATCAGAGTCAAATAACAATGGCGTTTTGAAGAACCTGATAACCTTAACTTCTCTTAATTTTAAAATTGAATGCAACTCCATGGACTATTCATCTGGAAATTGAACCCTGATGTTGGTAACATGTACTCAGATCTCGAAACAGTGAGACTGATTTCGGGCAATGGTGGCAGCTCCTGTTCCTGTTCTATAATTACTAAAAAATGTCAATCAAAGGCAGTAAATTGGCAGCTTGTGTCCCTAAGGATGGAGACGAGCGGGATTGATCTGATGTAAATGGAGTTAAAGCAGATGGAACCGAAACGGGGCCAACTTCAAAAGTGCTGAGGTGGTCGGAGCAAAAGTGGATGGAGCTGAGGTTCTAATGGATCTGTAACTGTTGAAATCTCGCGCTTTCTTTTCTAGTTATCCCTACTACAAGTTTTACAAAAAGCCAACACCATGGGGGTTTGGAGCTGCAAGCGGAGTAATTTTAGTGAATTGTCCATTTACCACAGTGCTGGATGCACTTTTTGTTTCACTTATCTTCGTCTTTCAGGGTTACATGTGCTTCTTTGTGGTCTTGGCATTCTTCCTGTGTTAAATAAGAGAATTTTGAAAACATAATCATGCAATGAACTACATGAACTTGTAGCTACTGTGTAAAATATATCAATTTTTGGATTTCATCTGACAACTCTTGTAATAAGCAATGTTTAAAACCCCATCACGCATAAACCATCTGGTTTGCAATCTTAAATAATTCACAAGGCCTATCAGGTAGGCAGATAAGTATAACTGTTTATAAAGATTTCGAAGGTTGGAAGTACATTGTATGAAGAACAGAAGTTGTGGATGCTATAATGAGCCACCCTAAAGAGAAGTCATGCTTACCATCTACTTTATGTTTACTGTTTTATAAACCAGACAGACGGGTATGCTTTATTCAACATCCATATTTATGTACAAAAGACTCAAAGTAATACCATTTATAAACTCCCAACCACACCCCATCCCAAATTAAAAAGAACTATTATACCTAACAGCTTATATATACACACCTTGCCTCTCTATATATTTACATAGAACGGCTAGTGATACTATCACCAGTCAGGTAAACTAAACAGTTAATTCTCACTTGTACATGTATAAATTTAATAGAATGATATTATAATGCTTAAGTGAATTTTTATATGTTGATACTATACTTAAACGGTAAACGTCAATATTTTACTTTATATTCATTCATGTGATTGTCTTAATGTATAAGAAAGCTATTTATTACCAAAGCAGAGTCGTCGTACATGTACCCTGCAACACAAACAGACAGGTAGGTCTCTTCTGAGAAACTGACTTTTAGTTACTCTTTTGAGTCCAATGCCCGAATCAGATACTCAGAAAAGAAGAGAATGAATGTTTATAACGATATTCTTTTTTGGTAAATATCCAATGCCATTGCCGCTTATTTTTTTAAATAGATGACCAGAGGCCTGCATGCGTTTTACTTCTTTACACTAGAAAATATGATCTGTGATTATGGATATTGCAAATTATAGGTTAAACCGCCATGATTTACTAAAGAAAATGCAACTACAACAATCCGTTTGTGATTGACAATATCTAGAAATGTAATATTTGGAGGTCTTCCAACAATCAACTAAAATTTGTAAATTCCTATGGGTACCAATTGCGCCCCGTTATTAGCAGACCTATTTTTGTATTCATATTAAAACTTGTCTTAAATCATTATAAGTGAAAAAAGCTCGACATTTGGATATATTGATGACATATTGTGAATGTACAATCATGGTTATTTTCATTCTCATATCGATACGGAATATCACAGTGAGCTTAAAATAAAAGATACCACAGAGTCTTACACATCTGTTTAGATATCTGTATACTTTACTTGAAAAAGAAGTAAATGGTTATTTAGCAACCATGCTCAATGATAAACAAGACGACTATAACTTTTCAATCGTCAACTTTCCTTACTTATGCAGCGAAATACCATCATCACCTGCATGCTTGTTTTATATTCACAGTTGATCTGATACACAAGAGCATCTATGTACAATTTCTTAAACGAAATATTCATTGACAAACAAGTTGATGAAACAAAATATCAGCATTATTTTTAAAGTCATCACTTCGTAAGATCTATAGTCGATAAAATGACCTTGCCTCACAAATACAACTTATCATTGAGTCAGTATACTGACTGACGTTTTTCAAACTACATGTAATTTTTAGGCCATTATTTACAAACTCAATTGTCGACGGATTCTCATGTTATTTCCCAATCATGAAAAGGAGCTGCATATTGCAGGTATGACTGGTCGGCAGTGAATGCTCATTCCTCCAAGTCATCGATTCCAACCTCCGATATTTTTTAGATCCGTGGTTGCTACGCTCCTGTTTTTAATGTATAATGGAGTTTTGAGCTCGAATTGTTCACTATCTCCATATATTTTTTTCTTATCAACAAAGGCAACATTAATGCATTCCTACTTTCGAACATACAGATCTAATATTTCTTAAGCTACATTTAGGTGTTAAAACTCCAAATTAGAGTTCATAACCTCAAAAAAAATATTTTAATCGATAAATTCCCCTTGACCTGGAGGAGGTAATTGTGAAATTAATAAATTTAACTTCATAAATGAAAATCATTTCAGGGCACATGTATATAAAAAAAAAACAGTTACGAAAGGTACGATATTTTAAATCATTAAGGTAGTTCTATACTCGGCACTAAATGGGCTCAATCTTTAAAAATCTGCTTTTATAAGATAGACATACATCCCAGCAATGGATAGACACAAGAAAAATTATATGTCAACATGTCCACTTTTCCGCTATAGCCTATCGGAGTATATACCCCGAAATGTAAATACTGAAATTTTACCTATCCTAGATTTTGTTGTTTATAAATTAATTTAAGTCTAAATATTCAACTTTAATACCCAAAATAGAGTAGAAACATGTTAGTAAACAATATAATATCATTGTTTTACATGAATTATAATAAATAGATGCACTTTGTTAGGCTATTGTATCAAAATTTAATGTGAGAAAATATGCTTCACAGGACAATCTTGGTCATTTAAAAATAAATTATGGACTCAAACTTCGTAAATTTGCACTATTTTTACTAAATTATATTCAAGAAAAATAATAAGCTTAAAAAAATTATATGTTGACGCATTACTTTTCGTGGTATGAGCTCTACACTAAAGGGACCCCCCTATTTTCTTTCTTCCAGAAGTAATATATTGCCAGATATTTTTCTGTAATACTGTTTATGTTTGAGTGTATACTTGTATTAACAAGGTTGTACAAAATTTAAAACAATAATTATACACACCCAAAACCAAATGTCCCTAAAATTTATCTTATTTTACTCCAAAAAAAAAAAATAAATAAATAAAACACACTTGTCTTTAAATTGGAGACGATGAAAATAATTCACTGATTCTCAGAAACTGGATGATTTTGCTACAGAAAGTAACGAAGTGTGCTGCAAGTGAATCAACTTTTGTCAAATACTTATTCAAAAGATAATTTTGCATTGGGATTCGTGGGTAAGCAGGTTGGGGGAGGGGGGTATGCGTTTTATGCAATAATTATTATTCAAAGTAAATTTTGTAATGTTTGATTAGTAAAATCCATAAATTGTCTAAGTCAAATCGTAGTAATTACATTTCTTCCGAATTATCACTATTAGCTTCAACTTGGCCGCCGACAATAGTAGCCTCGATAGTTTGATACATGTTCTGATGTAGCATACTGTATATGGTCCATGTTTTCGGCGCGGCATATAAAACATGCATCATTCACAGAAATATCGTTTTATTACCTAATTATTCTGTCAACCGAAAGTTGTTCCCAGCCTTCTCTTTTTAATTAATTTATCCTTAAACTGTAGAATATGTGTTTGTTGACGCCAAAAAGATTTTATATCAATGACAAGTGAAAATCAGACCGACTTCGAGCAAAATCGTTACCGGATATTTAAAACGCTAAGTAAAAGTCAAACCAATATAGTTAAAAAATCTCATCTCGGAAAAAGGAAGCGCGGTTCCGGTTTTACTATTCGTAAATGACGTAGTGCGAGTATAGACCTACTTTAAGACGTTTCTAGTATAAACAATCGAAATATAACAACAATCCTTGAATAATGAATTATCATTGCACCTCCGTAACGTTTGAAATGTGTAGATACTTATTAGGGATCATCTTAAATGTAAAATTAATTAATTTGAACTTATACTATGCAAGGTTATTATCGAAGCGATTGATTTCATGTTAAGAGATGATTCTTAAAAGTTGAAGAGCATTAAATAAATAAAGAAGTTCCTTTTTTCATAAGTCTCACGAGGCGGTCAAGACAAAAAATTATACATGTATATTAACATATACGAGGGCGATATAAAAACGATGAACATTTCTGTGAGATCGCTTTCAGGACAGATAAAAACGAGGTTTGTTCGAAAAGTTCGTGGACGATTTCAATCTTCTTTATTTTTCTCACTAGAAAATTAAAATAAGTTAATAAATTAATATGTAAATTATTTTTATTATTTGTGTGTGTGTGTGTGTGTGTGTGTGTGTGTGTGTGTGTGTGAAAATTCATTCCATTCTATTTAACAGAAATCAATTTAATTCATTTTAAAATCATCATGTTTTGTACCCTCGGAGCACACTTAAGGGCAATATAACGTCAAAACATACCGTTAAGAATTTCTATTAAAGAACACACAGTATCTTTATCTATACATATCACATAGTATAATCCAATGCCAACTCATTATATCCATTTTATAATAATTTACATATATCATTTAAGAATTGCTTTCGTTGTATTATTTCATTTGTTAAAGATTTTATCGCTTTCATTCCTTAATTCTGCTTTCAAAGGATACGCAACTCTGAAGCGTATAAGGGTTTCCTCAACGTTCCAACTTTTTGAGGTTTTTGTTTAGATTTTTACATTTAACCCGTAGCTTCACAGATTGTCCGCATCCAGTACAGAGTTTTAGACACTCAAATACTGCCTGTACTATTTGTACACACTTGCACAACTTGCATGTGGCTTATATTCATGATTCTTTTATTTTTAGAGTTTATTCAGGGTTTTCCATGAGTAAAACTCAAAATTGCAACGTAGTTTGCTGCTCCGTGACGTTCTAAAATTTCATCGTTTTTGTCGTTTTCAATAACGACTACATGTACCTATCTTCTCAAATTGATTTTTTCTCAACAAAGCAGTATATAAAACCATTGTTTGGTATACGAATCGATGTAACAATTCTTAATTTGAATTCTAGGGTTTTTTTTTTTTTTTTGGTTTTTGAGTTAATCGTAATATTTTGGAAATTTTTAATTTAAATCATTTGGATTTATTGAAAAAATATTTGTCCCAAATTTCAATAACATATGAAGTCAATTAAAAAAGATATGGCAATTGTCCACAAACTTTCGAACAATCCTCGTATAATTAAATAAGCATCATAAATGTGGATAGATGTTCATGTTTGCATAAATTGGTTCGCCGATTCATTTCTTTTTAAATTTATTGACTCTTTAGAAAAATGTTCATATATCCTTTAACATACCGTAAACACTTAACATTATTAGGTTTGAAAACATTAAAAAAATGTTGTTGGTTTTTTTTGGCCCGATATTTAAACTCCACAGAACGGACTAAATCTTACATGTATCACTTGATTGCCTCCGAATAAAATCAACATTTAAATCTATTTTTAACTGTAAACCGGTACGACTACATACGCATGAGTTTTAACTTTCACCTAGTCTTCTTCCTGGTTTAAGAATCAAGAATGAAGTTAATAACTATTATTTCAGTGATATTTATTATTTCAATGATCAAAGGTAAGAAATTGACTTTGGTATCGGGAACAATTTTGCAAAAGAGAATGGTTACTGATGGGATCATAAACAAGTGAAAAAGAACCGACGATATAGACACTTTGCCTGTCACTAAAGATCTATTTCCGTACAGGAAAAAATTCAGCTGATAAAGTATATTTTTGTATAAGTAAATAACATAGAATACATACCCTGAACACGAAAAATGAAAGTAAAATATGATTTGGCTGGTTGGTTTTGCCTTTTCGTCTACTCCTTGTGGAATAACATCTACTAATAAATTTAAAGACATGAATCTAAAGATTTTTGTCAACATTTCTTTTTTGTTTTCAAACAAAATCATTAAAGACAAAAAATATTGTTTTAGACTCTGCCTATAACTATATAACAATGGAAAAAAAATTCCATTTCAAAAAAGAAATAATTTTTTTAATACATCAACGTATAATGATTCGCCAAAGAAACGCAACAAGCAGTAATCTACAAAGGTTTGAATATTTTATCTAATGATTTTCAAAAAAGAATACAGTTAGGACAAACTCACATTTGAGAACACCAGATATTTGATAAAAGATGTTAGATATTTATCTTTAAACTTAACTAAGTTATATATGATTTTTTTTAACGCCCCCTCCCAGACATTCAATTACAACGTGCAAGACTACCCTAAACAACAATTGCAGCGTAATTTATACGATACAGTAGGTTAATCAATATCGAGATCTGAGCGAAGGAATAATTCTTTGCCATTTTTAAATGCTTGTTTTTCAGATGATTAGGTCGAATTTTCTCTAACTTATCGCATTGTAGTAAACCTTGGACTTCCGGTCCAAGCACCTTCATTTATTGCAGCCCGGAGGACCGGGCTGCTCTATACATATAAGTTTAAGTGTTGGTGTATGGGGATTGGGGTGGGAGTAGTTATTTAGAATTAAAGGATTTCTAAACATTGAAAAGATTGTTAATCAGAATGTTCTTTCCGTTTATAAATTACGAGATACATAATATATTTACTTCCATAAAGTGAATCTGTAAAAATATATACGTTTTTCATATTTAATATATAAAGTTGCTTATCATTTACTATCGAAAAACGACAGGTCCCTTTTTTTAGAACATCGAATTTTACTTCTCGGATAAAAACGTACTCTGCACAGTTCGTGTTTTATATTCTAAAATTGAAAATTAATACATTTTTAAATATAGGTGATGCGTGTGTCTAACTTCAATTTATACTTTATGCAGCCAACATTTAATTACTTGAGGAATTATTCAAGTTGAAAATGGCATCGTTTTTGATTGATTTTTATCCGACTACAAGTTTTCAAAATATTTGCGACTATCGTCTCCATCAATTAGACGCATGCCTTTTCACACATATTGAAGCGGTTTGATGATCAAGAGTCATTTTCATTGTTTTCTTTATATATTTCCCGGGCGACAATTGATGGTTACATCAATGTTTTCTTGTTCATATGATATGTAAGACCCAATTGAGGCGTAATGTACATGTAGTGTATGTTTGCACCATCATCTCTCCATCACCTTTATTTTTAGATTTTCCAACTAGAGCAATGGAAATGCGTACTTAAGCCATTTTCAAAAGGCCTTAGCATCATTACGGGAAACGAGAGCAGATTTTATTTTTTGAAATATTGCTGCATTACTTAAGATGAACAGTAAAAATCCTTAAAACTCCATAATATTCCCATATGATTTGTTAAACATGCAATTTTTTTTTATTTCTGTAAAGCAGACTCAACTTGACTTCTGGTTATGGTATGAAAATTGGTCAATCATTAAATTACCGATATTTACCAAATTGAAGATATCCATAATTTTAAGAAACAAAATTCTGAACTATACCTTATTATTTCCCCCTTAAGTAGGTTGTTGCGTTTCTTTTGCATTTCAGTATATATTTAAATATATAACATGTTTGATTAACATTTACCTTGTGAAATCTTTCTGGAAGGCATCTTTTGCATGTCATTAAAACACAGATAATAAATTGTCAGCAATTTTCAAAAAAAAAAAAAACCCAAAACGACGGTGATATTGCACGTGTGCTTCTCGATGAAAACAAACTTTTATTCTATTCTTAATCGAATTCAAAACAGGTTGTGTATTTTTAAAGTCCGGTGTTACTTAGAATTTTGTCTTGGATTTGAAAGTGACCGGGGGTAAAATTTTCTAATTACAATGTAAATATGAATACCAAGTGTGTTGAGTGTTGACTCTAGTCCGTTGAAAAGTGTGTCACTTCTTTAAATATTGATCATTAAAGCGGGTCAACATTAATAGCTACAAATTAATAAATAAATATAGAAACGATTGATTTATTCTTTTGAAAGATGAAAGTTACACATATGTTTTCATTTCAAAAAAAAGCGTGTAAAAGATTAAGTTCATTGGAACGGCCGTTATTTTAGATATTTCATCAGGAGGAATTATCTTTTTCGGACCAGCACCTACTGTGACACGGGATCCCAGTTTATATGGTCTCATGCGAAGGAGAGGTCTCATCATCCAACAGTTGTATTCGAACCCGCGAGGACCAATATACTTCGCGACTCTAAAGCAGACGCTCTAACTACTGTGCCATAAGGGCGACCAATCAAAAGGCACTGAAGCAGAAAAAAATGAAAAATTGATTTATTACGCATAAAACTAAAATATCAAAAATCAACTCAACATTTCAAGCATTTCAAAACAAAAATGTGGATTTACCCTTAAAATTGGAAAGGCCATATTTCCAAATAATAATAAAGCGGAAATGATCAATAACTTGCATATATCAAAGTTCTCTCATTTCACTGAAAACCACGTCAATATCTTCAAGCATTTAGAAAAAAAGCTTGGAAAACCACGTGGGACAAACTAAAAGACAGACGACGAACAACAAGACAGACAGAGGACAGACGATCATGTAGAGGACACCTTTACAGAGTATTGAATAAAGTGGAGATAAAAGCGTCAAAGACGAAATGCATGTAGTAAACTTTGTACCTATAGAAGGATATGGAGATAATGAACAGTATTCAATCTCAAAGTCCATAAAACAATACAAAATAAGAGCAAAGCAAACACGGAGCCCGAGACATCAGAGGTGGGATCAGGTGTCATGGAGGAGTGAGCATCCCCTATCGACTGTAACACCCGCCTTGCGCTCCTTGTCTTGATCGGAAAAAATCTGTCGACAATTTATTTCAGTGTATACATGTAAATAATGGACTAACAATTGGTATGAAAAACTTCAGTCAGTATTTGACTCAATGATACTTTGTTTTTGTTGATAAGGTCATTGTATCGACCATAGAACTTACGAAATGATGACTTTAAACGAGACTGTTGATATTCTTGTTCCATCAACTTGCTTGACAATAATTTACCTCGTTATAGAAATTGTTCATACGTAGAGCATGCTCTTACGTATCAAATCAACTGAGATATATATACTCCGTATGCAGGTGATGAAGGTATATTGCTGCATAAGTATATAAGGGAAGTTGACGATAGAAAAGTTAAAGTCATCACAAGAATACACTGCTAAGGTGGACCTCTGATTAGGCAGACTTTAGGGCAAGTATCCTTTCAATAACTGCCGAACACTCTTTACTATATACTTATATTTCCAACAGAAAGGAGTGCCTGGTTTAGAAGTTTGGTTTAGAGTTTAGGGTCCTAATAAATTTAATGGACAAGTTTGGCTGATTGATCTTTATTTTTACACCAGATTTCCAGGATTTTTATTTTATACCCTATTCATAGTTTTGTAGTTATTTATGGGTGCTATGGATTTTAGAAAGTATCGTCCAAAAAATTAACTTGTCATGATTGAAGATAACTGGAATCGTGCACTAATCAAAATGCACATATATACACGAGATGGTATATTTATTTTTATTACTCTGAAGGGGGATAAAAGTGAAACCGAAATATAAGTGTAGAGATACTGATAAATCCCTTTAAAAACCTCCAAGTTCAAGTAATGTTCAAACTCTGAGGTGGGTTCACTATTCAACAGGGTCAATTTTCAACTTGTTGAGGTCATAAGGGATAAGAAAAAAAATTATCAAGATGTTGAAAAATGACCCCGGGTGAAAATTCAATGACTTTTGGTCTCAATTTTCAACAGAGAAAAAAACCCGGGTATAAATTCAACGACTTTTGGTCTCAATTTTCAACGGAGAAAAAAAAACCCTGGTTCAATTTTCAACGTTGAAAAATGAACCCCGGTTCAATTTTCAGCTCGGGTCAATATTCAACGTTACACCGGTAACATATACGTCTAGTTTATTCAAACATATGTGACATATTTGACAAATTTCATTTTTATAAAAATGAACCTTTTAAAACTTTTGCATAATAAATGAGACAGATAAACATTTGCAGTAAAGCCGACGTAAAGATTAATAATGAACCCCATGGGATATTGACCAGGGGGGGATTTTTTCGATGTCGAAAAATGAATCCGGGTTACTATTCCACGCGAAAAATGACCCCCACCTCATCATTCGACGCCGAAAAATGACGCTTTTGCCCGTAAAAAAGTATCATAAACCAAAAAATTTGCATAACACACGTAAAGAAAATTGACACTCGTAGAAAAATGACTCTCTTGCGAATTTTATTTTTTTTCGAGGCTGGGGCAAAAAAAATGAAGGGACTTATTGGCCAAAATAATCACCTGAGCAATAAGAGAATAAATTGATGATACCTTGATCTCGTTAAAATATACAATTATTGCTATATTAAGGCCAATGCGATGATTCAGAAACTAAAGGAGTAAAAGATTTATCGAGCCAAAAGGGCTAGGTGAACATTGCCTTTTTCGGTCATGGAGAATCATTGTACTGACAGAAAAAATGTACCAATATTATATTTTACTAGTTTTGTATTCCCGCTCCAAAGGCCGATATAGTGATCAGTATGTCTGTCTGTATGTTACGATTTAAGCTGTCCTTGTGTCTGTCCGAAACAAATTTTTGATTGCAATTTTCTTAGCAACTACTCATCGCATATGCTTAAAATTACACACAAAATTCTGTGAGGCATGCCATATTGCGGAATTCATTTTTGTTCAAATGCAATATTAACTTCTTATTTAACCCGTGCATCTGCCAGTAACAAAAATTATATTTACGTGATAGTGTATATTGACATCAGAGCTGGGATATTATTTGTGAGCATTGGCCAACAGACTTCTTATTTTTCATTGTTTTTATTTGAGAAGTTGATGATAATAATGTTTGAAAATGAGATTTTTTTTTTGTTTAACGTAAAGTTGTCTTGTTTCATCAAGGTAAAAGGTGAAAGTCATTACTTGCTAGGCGCATCTCTACCATACTTGCAAAAAAAACATTTTGGTCATTTAGGCAATAACAAAGTGACAATTAAGTATTGATGATGAATTGAAGTAAGGAGTAAGAAATGTACATGTAACACTCTATATTACAATGAAATAATCATCAACACAAAACAGATTGAGAGAGATAGGAAGAGAGAGAGAATGAGAATGGAAAAGTTTTTTTTTGTATTTAAATTTTTGACAGCGCATCACCAAAGTAGAAGAAATCCTACTTGAAAGTAATGAATAAAAGATTTGTAACCTCGATATTTTCATTTTTCAGGACAATGTCCGACGACTGGTAAGATGCATTTATATTTATCTAATTGCAATTTATTTTATTGAATTATTATATTTATTTCGTTCTAAGATTTAGCTCTCACTTTGTTTTATTTATATTTTCAGTATCAAGTTTATCGATCACTAGATGTAATGGAGCAGCGCATAGTGGGAGCATAGTTTACATAGATTTTTATCAGATTAAAGAACCGTGTTCGTGTACTGTGATTTCTTGGGAATCCACTGGTATCTGTAAATCCTGTACCTTTTCAATGTAATACACTAATCGAAGTGGATGATTTTCGATTCAATTGCCCAATCAACGAAAAATCCTCCATCTTGGTTTCTGTCAATATAAGCAAATCGGTTTCGATTAACGCCGTCCATGCATCAGAAAGCATCCCTGGGCGATTTTACCATTGTGTGGGAGCTCATGAACCAACAACTGGTAAATGGCTTGTTTTATTTTTTTGCACAAATATTTAAAAAGTAACGAATAACAGAAATTGCTTAATATGAATGATACACATTAACATGATTATGCAGTTTGTATACCACATTTTCTTCTTTGTAAAAAAATTAAAGGCATAAGCTAATTCAGAGAATTTGTGTCCAGTGCTTAGGGAAAAAGTAAACTGTGCGCAGGTGGTGGGGGAAGGGGGGGGGGGGTTCGGATCCCCTTGACTGAATTTTTAGCATTATTAAACGTATACTGAAGCAAATAAAATATGCAAATATGGATATAAAGGTTTGATTGATTATTCTTTATTATGTTTGTAGAAGATTCTTTTTATATGGAATATTTATCACACTGTTGTGATGATTTTATGAGTTTGTACAAGCCAGACCTCATAATTATTTTTTATTTCACATGCTGAATACTATCATTTAATAATAATAAAAATATTTTAAAAAATATATATAAAAATAATAATAAAAAAAAAGTATTTCGGAAAAAAATGGGTTTTCCGGGATGCGAACCCTGGCCTTCTCACATTTGAATCGAGAGACTTACCACTAAACCACGGATCCGCGTTATCATGGCGAAAATTATATACAAACATTAAGTCACATACATGTATATATTCACGTTTGATATTAAAATTGTCAAAATTTTACGCAATACATGGTGTCTAATTTAACCTTTATTAAACGTACAGTTCTAATAGATGTAATAAGAATATAAAGTCCACCGAGAACCTGTTTTATACGTAATAACTCTCCTCATGCCCCTGTGCTAAAAATTACATGTAACACAAATAATACTAATAAAACAAACGGGGCGGGTCACTTTGAGAGGGGTAAGAGAGGTCCTAGGGACTTTTGGTATAAAATTACATTGCAAAAGCTCATCATCCTCTTGAAATATCGCCCGTCAAGGATAGTGTTACATACAAACAGAATGTATACATTTATGACCTTGAAGTTTGACCTTTTGACCTCAAAATCCAAATGGGTCTTCTTTAAGCCACAGGGAGTTGTTATGTGTAATTTCATTGCAAAAGCTCAACGGGTTCTCGAGATATCGCGCGGAAACGAAAGTGCTTTAAAAGACAGTATTTGCGAATTTATGACCTTGACCTTTGACCTTCAGACCTCAAAATCAATAGGGTTCTTTTTTAGTCCATAGGGAGTTGCTATGCAAAATTTCTTTGCTAAAGCTCAAAGGGTTCTCGAGATATCGTGTGGAAACGAAAGCGTTAGAGACAGACAGAAAGACGGGCGGACGGACAGACGGACAGGCCCAAATTAATATACCCCACTTTTCAAGCGGGGGACAAAAATAATTTCCTATACGTCTGTTTATAAGACCTTCAACAACATGCTATATTTGGACGCTGCACTGTGCAAAATCGAAAAACAAATGTTGTAAGCATTTCTTTTTCATCTTGTACGTAGTCATTATTTTATATTAAAAAAAACACTATCTATGATACAAAAACAAAATTATTCTAACAGTATAATCAAATTCCCAGTTTAACCAGATGTAGTATTTCGAAATCGCGCATTAAGCAACCTAGGGGTGTGAAAATCATATAGTGCTTCTATTTTAAATAACCCAGAAGTGAAAAAATAAAGAGATTAAACGATCGGTGCGTATCGGTCCTTTTTGACAAAGCAGGTAATAATATTGTCTTTGTAATGCTCATTATATGATATGTATTTTAGGAGAACTTCGTTAATTGGACTAATTTATACAAATGGCAATCCGACGATACTCAAAGCTCTCTTTCGAAAGAGGAAGCTCCTCAAATTCACATGTCAGTTTTGAATATTTTTAATATTTCAAAAAAACCAAGATAAATTTGAATTACCATATAAAAGTGCTGTACACTGTTGTAGAAAACCAAGATAATAATAATGAAAATTGCCCAAGATGTAATTAATAATATTATATTTTCTATACTATGATTGTCAGCAATAGACGCAGCACGGTAAAACTGAATGCATTTTATTTGGTTCCAAAAGAAAGCTTCAAAATGTTAAAAAATTATAGGTTGTATGTAATGACCATAACATTGATTGTAAAGAAAAAGTTAAATATCTTGGAGTTTTGATCGACAAATCTTTAAGTGGTGAATACATTGTTGAATCGATTGTCCAGAAAGTAAATAATAGATTGCGATTTCTGTACCGACAAGCCCGGTTTTTAGATACTTTTTGTAAAATGACTCTGTGTTCGGCATTAATACAATGCCATATTGATTACGCCTGTAGTGCTTGGTATGCAGGGCTATCCAAAACTTTAAAGAAAAGGTTACAAATTTGTCAAAACAAGATGGTTCGTTTTATTTTGAATTTAGGTCCACAGACATCTGTTAATTACGAAACACTTAGTCAATTAAATTTATTAAATATTCAAGATAGAGTTTCTCAGCCTAGACTCAACCATGTTTTTAATATTTTTCAAGGAAAAGCCCCTTCTTATCTTAATGAACATTTTATACTTCGGTCAAATTTTAGTAGCTATCATACTAGATCAGTCTCACATGCAGATTTTGTCGTTCCAATAACTAAGCAAAAGCAATTTGAATCATTTTATTTTAATGGAATCAAAGACTGGAACATGTTACCAGCAGAAATTAAACCTGTTTTAAATACTGGAAATAATTTTGCTTTTAAAAGAAATGTCAAGAAATTTTTATTAGAAAGGGGAATTGCACAGTGTAAAAGTCAAGTTGTGTTTTATTAGTTTTTATTATTAGTATAAGTTGTTCCAATTACAATCATGTGAATATTTGGTATACATTCATAATACAATTCATTTTTAAGGATCTCTGTGTTGTCAACTTGATCCCATATCTTAGCTATAGTATTTTAATTTTATATTTATCTGCTTATATTATTTAACATCCAATTAATATACATGTTTGAGTATAAGGACCCCATTGGAAATAAGCCATTGGCTTTCATGGGTTATCCTTGGTATACAAATATAATCTTATGTGAATCATATATATATATATATATATATATATATATATATATATATATATATATATATATATATATATATAATTCATGTCTTTCAAAAATAATTGATTCCGATATTTTAATTAATTATATTGTTTAATGCCATCTTTTATATATATATATATCATAAATTATATTGTGAATATTGCAACGTATGTGTAGTATACCAAATAAATATCTATCTATCTATCTATCTATCTATCTCACGGTAAAGGGTACAGTAAGGAGGTGGGGCCGAATTTATACGGGAAATGTTTACTATGACGTCACACAAAATATAAAGTTTTCAAAATTCCATATAATGAAATTATTTGTTATTTCAAGCTGCTGGATAGGCGTAGACTACATGTACGTAAAAACTCAACATTACATAAATTTTTGTCTTTTGTTAAATCCCACACTATATATAAGCGATGCATCAATCGCAATACACTTGTCAATGTGACATCATCTCACAAAATGACGCAGTCTGTAGACAGTAAGAGGCTGATCAGCTTTAAACAACAAATGCATTCAATAAATGATATCTTAAATTCATGGTTAATAATGCATATTGAATTTTGGTGAAAAACTTTGGCACTTTGAAAAACTATGGCGAAAACTTTGACACTTTGAATAACTTTGGTGAAAACTTGGACACTTTGATAAACTTTATCGAAAACTTTGATACTTTGAAATACAATTATCGAAAACTTTGAAACTTTAAAAATTTTGATGAAAACTTGGACACTTTGAAAAACTTTGACGAAAACTTTGACACTTTGAATTACTAATAATAGTTAACTATGGTAAACTATAGTTAACTATAGTAAACTATAGTTAACTATAGTATTTTTTGTTAGGGTTACGACAACAACAAAGTAAGTTATAGACGAATGATTGTTGTCCATAGCCCTGTATAGTTCGTAGCTCCTATATTACAACCATCAGAAAAAGTCAGATACATTACCGATAAAATCACTACAGTTTAATAATATGCTTATTCGAACAATAACAATGTTTTAAAATACATAATCGACTATAATTGAGTGTCTGAATATTAACATTTTTAACTAAAATGCTTCTGAAGTGTGTCCTGTTCTGTTTGTGGTCACTGCATTTTTCTAAAAATATATGATAAATGTCCCTTCCTATGCTACATACTATCAATTCATTTAGAATAAATGGCACTGGGACGTTTTTAAAAGAATATTTGGCCACACAAATATTACTTACAAAAGGGCCACAGACTCATCAAATAAATTACGTGAATTTACAGACCATATAACTTCTTTATCAACAAATCTTTTTTTTCTGGCTTCGTCACGGTGGTGACTTGTGGTTCAATGGTTTATTATTTTTCACCAACCAGTCTTCACATCCCATAGTGGGATTTGATCCCAAAACATAGAAAATCAACTCTTTACTTTATGATTTAGTACAAAGTGAGACCTTCACTAGAGTAAATTGCATCAACCAATTTACTTGTAGATGAGTTAATTGTTTATTTAAAAAAGAAAAGATTTTTTATGGATGAATAGCATAATCCCTTTTTTTAACTACAAATGGTCAATTTTTGTGATTTTTTTAATGAATTATACACTATAATAATAAATTATTTACTGATACACCTTTTAAATGACCATATCTTGAGCTATATGTATGAAATTAAAATGAAATAAAAAAGTATGAAGCAATATAGTCTGTTACTCCTTCCCGCCAAAAAAAAAAACAATCCGAGACTTAATATCCGCTCATGTTGTTTTTTTTTATTATAGTTTGAACAACAATAAGGCTTTAATTATAGGTTGATCTGGAATTTTATTTGGCAATGATTACGAAAGTACACAGTACATGAGACAATTGATCTTTAAGCATTCAATTATAAATACTCAATCAACGTGCTGTACACTGTTGTAGAAAACCAACACTGCATTGCAAGGTCATAGCCATGTAGCCTAGGGAACTCTTTATATGAATTGGCCGTATTTATGTGCATAGATTTAAAAATAAAACTTAAAGTCGACCTTGCAATGCAGTGTTACTTTTTAAACACATTTTAAGCTATGGGAAGCCTTAAAAGTATTGCATACTACGGGTGAAGCAAGATAAAGACTTGGTAGTGTATATTACATGTAAATTCAGCATTTCACTGTCATTTATGATAGAACCTATGTCGTAGAAGTCTTTGTCACAAGATTTTCAAACTTTTCATAATGATAAATTAGCACTTGCTTATCAATCAAAAAGATAAGTCCACATTTAAAAAACTATAGGTAAATGAACTCTATTTATTTTCAGTCAATTTTCCACCCTACATCTTTGTCACAATGTTTTAATTCTTAATATGATAAAGAAAATACAGAAATGATTACAAAAAGTGGTAAGAATATATACCTTTCCCCTCTAACTAATGAGAGAGAGGTTTTTTAGTGATGCTTATATTCTTGTCCTTTTTGCACTTACACGGATTTTATTACTAAATGCCTGTTTGGGGTAACTTTCAGATTGAAAATGTTTATGAAAATTGTAATTTTAAATTAAAAAGATCATACTTAATAGAAAAATTGTAATCAAACTTCAAGAATATGAATAAGTAACAAATAATTACATCATTTCATGATAATATAAGATAGATTAATGTACACAGGATCTGCAATATTTACATCTTTGACTTAGACACAGTTCATCAAGATATTACACTTTTAAGTTGGCAAATAAAGTTTTTTATTAGGATTTTTGCATTCCTTCAAAATAATTACATATACTATTAACATTATTACAGTAATTCGTATACATTGTAACTTCATTACACAAGATATAGTCTTGGATTTGTTAACTTAATTAAGGTAGAGATCTACATGTAATAATTTACTATTTAATAGAAAATATTGGTATGATAGTTTGCTGTATAAATATCGGTTTCAGTGATAAAACCTTGACAATAACCGAGGTGACATGATGAAAAGCCCTATCTTGATGTGACGTTGTTACGTGTTTTTTCCTTTCAGTATACATTAGAACGAAACACATTGTAAATTAAATTAAAAGCTGAATAACCAAATATTGTAAAATGTAAAGATGTTTTCTAACTTGAATGATATTTTTTCAACTAAAGCACCAACGAATTAGTATAATATAAATCTAAAGAGGTTGGTATTGTTTTAAAACGTATAAGAGAAATGATGTTTTAACAATACTGACTTCTTCACAATGCCATAGCTAAATTTACAAATTTAATCAGAAAAGCTAATAAATAATACAAAATCTTTTAAATATATCAAGCTAACTACTTTATTTTTCTTGTCTCTTCTTCACATTAAAGATCTTACAGAAGCACAGTGTAACAAAATGAAATTGAAATTTTATATCAATAAGGTTATTACGGACAGAATGGATAAAAAAGTATAGCATAAGATGTAAAAAGAGAAATGTATTTTAATTCCAAATATAATTATAGTTTTCTTGCTAGTTGGACATACATTAGATTGTTTCACATTGAAGATATGTCATTGATAAGTACATGTGTCATTTTTAAACAAAAACTTTAATATCCTTTGGCCTTAACTCTTGAACAATACGTGGACCATTGTATTTTACAAGTATATTTTTAAACCCGTGATCTAAGCCTTAAAAAGGTACTCACAAGAAGAATTAAAAAAAAATTAACGTTATCACGTATACATTCCAAGTTCGAATAATTTAGACATTTCATTAATTCCAACAATTTCCCTCGCAGCTAACGTGACAGGATAAATGATGCCGACTGTATATACATCGATAAAAAATCATAACAATTTAATGAACGAACTATATAAAAATATATTGGTACAGAATAATCTGTCAAAAATGTCTCATATCCATAATAAAAACATAGTCATACTATGTTTGCAGTGTGAGAAAGAAGTTCTTATAATATCGAAATGATTTGCTCAGATAAAGAATTACCAGATTGAGATAGTAAAGAGGAGCAAACATATTACATCATTTGATATGTGCTTCAAATTCTAAATATACAGAATGAATTTTTCTCATTGTACATACTTGTGAAAAGAACACATTATTGTATTGACATAGGAGTAAGGGAATTGCCTGGTTCTTTGAACATGACAAAAATGACTGCCTATGATGGCAATTAAAGGTGCATACATGTTTGCATTGACTTGCATTTGCCAGAAAGAAAAAGTAATAGCTAGCAAGTTTATCACATGAAATATATTGAATCTATTCACTGTATTTTGCTGAACTTCATACTGCATGAGTTTAAAGGGAGCGATTGGTCATAATTTTGATCTCTCTCTAGATATATATAACAGTACCTTTCATATAAAAAAAATGCATCGTATAACGCTGTATTGCTAATTACAGCGTTAAATTAGATTTTTATTGCTTAATTGGGGTGGTATGAGGAAAACATTATCATTGCTGCTTCTGACATAGTGGAAGCAAATTTAATCCCAGTCAGTGCTTTTATGACAGCAGAGAAAAAAATTCTTACATCAGAAATAAGCCAAATAAACAATTGCTGAATTATAGGAGAAAGATAAACATCGTTTCTTGGACACATATGAAAAGTTTGAATTAAAATTATGTAAATTATATTACCTTTGCATCTACGTTTTCTTTAAAGTTTAATCTTCAAATAATGTTTCGTATGATTAATTTCTTCTTTTATTTTCTTTAATTCTAAAACACTAAAATCATTAGAATGTGAAAATATATTTCCTTTATAACATTCAGACTCAAAATGAAATCTTTAGCGCTTCATTGGCACAATTTCACAACTTGATTCCGACATGATAATTTTTGCTCTTAGAGTCAACGAGCCCCGAATACCTCTATTTTCATGAAGCCGTTTTTCAAATCTCTTAATGCATAATATGCTCTTACGTAAATAATTGCATCATTTTTGTATGTACATGTAATGAAAACCAAATAACTATTTTCTCGCCTTGGTAATACCATGTGTGTTTTAGTGAATTCATATCTGACAATTGATGACCAGGAAGTCTGATTAAACAGTGAAACATATAACACATCTTTTATTTGAATAACTTTACAACAGGAATGACACCTTGGATTGATTCTGTTTACAAACTTTCATAATCACTGGGTTTTCTTATACATGTTATACGTACATGTATTTGGGAAAAAAGGAATTGTTAAAGAAAAGATAATTGTATACTAATGTTGTCAAAGGAAAATAAAAAGAGAAGTTTATTTATACACAGGATTGGTATAAAAACAAATGTCCTTGATATTTCATCCAAGAATCAAATGTATTATAAATCTATCAAAGCCATTTTAATGATATATAGGAAAGTTCGTTTCTTTTCTAATGACTTAATGTAACCGCAATAAGATCAACCTGGGTAACATGTATCTAGGATATACATTTATAAATTGATTTTGTGATGAAAATGTAATTTAGAAGAACATTACAAAGAATTTACACATTATCTGTGATACGTTTTGATGAAATCTTGATAATCTTTTTTTGTTCCATATTCTTTAAAAGTTCATCCTTTTAAAGGAAGGGGGAACCCAATCTCGCATCTTCAAAGTGAAAATGCATTTAGGTATGTTAAGTTGTAATTTTGGACAAATGACCTTTAATTGATCGTTTTGGTCGATGGTATACAAGTGTAAGGCACTCACTTGGTGTCCTCGCTGTCATCATGGTCATTGGATTTTATTCAAACAAGTGCTTGTGAACACATCTTACTGATGAACTTTATTCAAATAAATTATTATAATTATATCTTCCTGAAGCAACCAAGAACCATCGCTAGAAAATCTACCATTAGGGACAGCTATTGAATCTAGAAACCGCGACTAATATGCGGTCACCGAATGGAACCAGGTGCCAGG
Organism: Saccostrea cuccullata; assembly: GCF_032062105.1. NCBI lineage: Eukaryota > Metazoa > Mollusca > Bivalvia > Ostreida > Ostreidae > Saccostrea > Saccostrea cuccullata. The sequence continues at coordinate 46,107 of NW_026939139.1, read as the reverse complement.
ATACGTTTGAAGATGTGTAATTATGTAAAAGGACCAGATTTCAATAATTTTTAATAAGCTTGCAATACTACGTTGTATTAAATTATGTTGTGTAAACGGTGTTTCTTTAAATGAAATATACATATAGACACTTAAAAATTATATTAAATGTAATGGAATGGATGAAAATGTTTTCCCAACTCATCAGGCTACTATTTATACACGTATTATCATAATATAGTTTTTCATTCATATTTCATACGACAGGAATTTTTGTAAAAAAAAGTAATAAATAAAACTCCGAAAAAAATGTTTCCAACCCACAACTAAAAAAGGGATTTTTTTTAATTGAGAGTGGGAATTTTTTCCGGATTTTTATTTTTTTTTTCTGGATAAGAACTTCAGACTCCTGTGTTCTTACTGAGATAAGTTTACAGGAAAACAAGCACTTTCAAAAGCTTACCTATTTCGGTGTACGTAGAAATAAACAGATAATATATTGTATTTGAATAACAAATCCAAGTGCTTTGCTTACTAGAAAACGGACACTTATACAATCTTGTATTTCTGTAATCAGTACATTGTCTTCCTGTGCGGTCAAATACCTTCCCCTCTTATATCTCGACCCCAGGTGTATTCACAGTCAACAGTCACAGTTATATGCGTTCCGCTCGCACCTAGTGTCAAGTATTTACTTATCTTAAAAATTACCTGGTTCCCCTGACAAAAAAATACTATAGTTAACTATAGGTAACTAAAGTTTACTATTATTTTAATAGTTATTTATAGTTATAACTTTGACACTTTGAAAACTTTGATTTACTATAGTGATAACTTTGACACTTTGAAAAACTTTGACGAAAACTTTGAAAAACTTAAATGAAAACTTTGACACTTTGAAAAACTTAAATGAAAACTTTGACACTTTGAAAAACTTATTCGAAAACTTTGAAACTTTGAAAAAACTTTATCGAAAATTTTGATACTTCGAAAAACTCTAACAAAAACTTTGACACTTTAAAAAAAATATCGAAAACTTTGATACTTTCAAAAAAATTATTGAAAACTTTGAATGAAAAACTTTATCAAAAACTTTTACACTTTGAAAAACTTTGACGAAAACTTTGACGAAAACTTTGACGAAAACTTTGACACTTTGAAAAACTTTATCGTAAACCTTGACACTTTGAAAAACTTTGGCGAAAGCTTTGACACTTTGAAAAACTTAATTGAAAACTTTGACACTTTGTAAAAACTTTATCGAAAACTTTGATTCTTCGAAAAACTCTAACGAAAACTTTGACACTTTGAAAAGCTTTATCGAAAACTTTGACAATTTGAAAAAACTTTATCAAAAACTTTGATACTTTGAAAAACTCTGACAAAAACTTTAACACTTTGAAAAGCTTTATCAAAAACTTTGATACTTTGAAAAACTTTATCGAAAACTTGGATAATTTAACATTTCGAAAAACTTTATCGAAAACTTTGAAAAAGTTTAACGAAAACTTTAACACTTTGAAAATCTTTTCAAAAAATTTGACATTTTGAAAAACTCGAAAACTTTGATAATTCAACACTTCGAAAAACTTTATCGAAAACTTTGACACTTTGAAAAAGTTTATCAAAAACTTTGATACTTTGAAAAACTTTATTGAAAACTTTAATACTTTGAAAAACTTTATCGAAAACTTTGACACTTTAAAAAACTTTATCAAAATCTTTGATACTTTAAAAACCTTTATTGAAAACTTTGATACTATGAAAAACGTTGACGAAAACTTTGACACTTTTGAAAAACTTTGGCGAAAACTTTGACACTTTGAAAAACTTTGACGAAAACTTTGACACTTTGATTTACTATAGTTAACTATAGTAAACTATAGTTAACTATAGCATTTTTTTTGTTAGGGGATCTATTACATGTATCTACATTTTGGGAATCTGTTCGTAACATAAAAGTAAATTTTCTGAGATTTTATTCAAAGACAATTTTATAATTGTCCACATAAAAGAAAACATGCTTGAATTATATTAATTAAATTTGTATATTAATTTTAATGAAATAATGTCGCTAAACTCAATCAAGTGATAAATTCTATTTGTATGACATATATTCATATAACCTAGTCTTTCGAAATATTTTTTAAATACTGCACTTAACCTATGATAACGATTACAATGCATTCCTTCAATCAAGTTTTGTACCTTAATCTTCACCTTTGAGCTTTACCTATTTTTCAATCTTTAAAATTTCTTGGATTTCTCATTTGAAGAATTGGGGCCAGGGCTTATACATTTGGAAGATTTTTTTTAGATAATGCCTTCCCTCTGAAACACCAATTTTGATCCTTTGGCCTTTCTGTGTGACTGATTTTGAGAATCTTTGATTTTGGTCATTACAAACTTGATATATGAACCATTTCATCATACCGTTAAATCTACTATTAAAAACATTTATCCTGTTTATAATTTATCAATAACATTTTTATAGTTAAACATGCATATATAGATCAATAAAGTATGATAATTTTAATTAGTGTTTTTTTTTTCTGAAAGGTGACAAAAGACGGAACATAAGTATTGTTTGTGGAAGTACCGTAACGACCACATCTCCATGGATAGCAACAAGCGAGTTCCCCTTCTCTTTGTCATGGGAAACCACAACAAATAATAAAGAAAATACCTATCCCACCATTGGAAGTAATTCTACTGTATTCTTAACTGCAAGCGTTAAGAAAAAGCTTCCCAAAATAGGCATATGTTGAACGGAAAAAAAGGAATTGAAGCATTAGATGTTTCCTTCAGGACTTACTGATTCATAAGTACCTCTTTGTACATTTTGCTCAATTATAATTAAAAAGGTCAACAGAATTTTTTGGTAAAATATGGACTGATAAAAACTATTAAATTTTTGTGTGGCTTTTTTCAGTTTTGTTAGACTCGGACGAGACGTCGTGCATTTACACTATAATTCCACTTGTTTGTTTTTGTATAGTGTCTGCTGTTTCAGTTGTTATCAACATCTATTTACTCCTCAATCTACGAGCAAGGTACGTTTATGGCGGTTTAAAATCGTAAATTTATACATATAGTGTCTTTAATTTAATAACGCATATGGTTATTGTTCAGATCTTATTCCATGAATCTCAATTGATAGTATTAATTTTAGTTTTTCTGCAAAATTGTGCCATATTGATTTATTATGAGCTTTCAAAAGTTCTTGAATACTTTTTTCAATATATAATTTTATCTCTATTCTGTTAAATCCAATATTTTTTTTTTACATTTTATGGTTTCAAAGAAGTATTGCAATATTGATATACACTTTCCTTATCAGGCATGACAAGTCTAACGAAAAGAAACTACGAACAAACAACATGACAAGCGAACAAAACAGTTCAAATGTTTACATGGAACTTGACGTGGCAAATGTGAGACGGCAAGGTATATCTGACCCAGAAAACCAATACAGTCCACTTGAAAATCAGACAAATTACACAAATTTAAATATGTCGTGAAAAAAGGCAAACGTTTCGATCCAGATTTAATGAGAAGGATCATAATTGGCATTTTGTGAATAGAAAATAAAATCTTCATAATCATTTAGAATAATAATGTAAATCTAAGCAAGAGGATAACATTTGATACTAGTAAGATTTATAAAGTTCTATATTTTGAGTGTAATGTGATTCCCGATTAGAGAAATATGCTTTATTTTAATTGCTGATATTGTTTGTTTTTATGAAGGGTTTATGTTCAATTTTTGTAACATAATAAAAAGGTTAAAGTTCTAACACTTTTAAATCATCAGGAATAAACAAACGCATGTAGACAGTTTAAACAAATATGTCTTTCAACTGAATGATATAAAGTCTTAACCTGAACAGATCTGAACCTTCTGAGACTGACTTGAAAATTAAATACCGTGAAAAAGTAAGAGTTTTTTGTATGTCGTTTATGTACATACGAGAATGCATAAAATATAACATATTGAGTGAACAAGTTAAGCCTTGGAGGCCTCTAAACAATTGCGCCACAATGACACAAGTAGTGAGGGATTGATACTAATTAAAGGAAAAAAATCAATAGAGAACATTACAAAAACAAAAATCTCAGTAATTTTTACAGTATTTTTGTTTATATAATTAATAATGAAATATGAACTATGCATATGTGGTATATGTCTTTATGACTAGGTAGTTCTGAGAGATAACAAATGTTAAGCAAACGTTAAACAAAGTCATTTATTTTCAACTGTAGGTTATTCAAGTGTGGTAAACCAGCAAGGGAAAAACAATAATATTGCAAAGAATGTTTAGTATTTTTTGTAATTATAATAAGGTTACTACATGAACATTTGGAACATAGATATGAGACAAACAGCCATCTTTGAACAGCACTGAAAAGTGAGTAGTGTGACCACATGCTTTAACAGGGCAAAATGAAATGAAATTGCTGTTTAAAAAATGCAAAAGAGCTGGGTTTTGCTCAATGTTATTCCTGAATTTATTCATATTAACAATGGTAAACCCTAACAAGATCCCATTTTAGACTTTGAAGTTAACATCGGAACAATGTTGAATCTGACTGTAGTTAGCGGAGCATGCTACACGTAACTTACCTTTTATTCAAAATGTTCAAAAGGCCAGAATAAAGTATAGAAGGCTTTAAGTATGTTCCTTTTTTACTAAGAGTGGTTCGACAATGTTAATGACCAGAATAATTTGCCGTAGAATGTCAGTTGTTATTTTCAGTCTTGCGTCCTGCTGTGGCTTTATAACTAGTGCATGGCATTATTTCAGGAATTTGAGGGGAGGGGGGTGTAAGAATTTTCAGCGTGGTCTGGTAATCTGCAGATTTGTGTAGCTAGCCTATTGCTGAGACATGTGATGAAGATACTGAGGCTGGGACCTAATTCTCCAAGGAGAGGTATCAAATTAAATATAAATCTACTTCTAGCATCGGTAATGAAGTGTATGAAGGTTTTCCACTGGAGGAAAAACTACCAACTTCTTTGGTATGCCACTCTTATTGAAATTGAACCCTGAAGATGTTTAGAAGATGCACTAAAACCAATAGTTATTGAAACTGATTTCAGGCAATGCTGGCAGCACCTATTTTATTACTCCTATTTTAAAACATTGTCAATCAAAGGCAGTAAATTTATAGCCTGTGTCCATAAGAATGTAGACTGTCAGGACTGATCTGATGTGGATAGAGTTAAAGGAGATAGAGCCAAAGTTGCATGTGACAACTTGGACGGAGCTGAATGACAGGAGCAAATGTGGATGGAGCTTAGGTTTATGGTGGTGCATATTCTTGTCTAATTATCCCTACTACCAGTTTTACAGAGCCAACCTGTACACCATGGTTGTTCAGAGCTGCAGATTGAGTAGTTTCAGTGAGTTGTTTCTCCGATTTCTATGCCGAATTTTATCACTGCTTACTGCTCCACCTATTCCGAAAACGCCCCTTTTTAAACAGTTCCGATCCGTCTTAATATGTTCTAACTTTGATAGCTCAGTCATTTTACAACTTTGAATGTTCAATTTTTGCAGGTTTGAAGTGATAACTTCTGTCAACCTCATAATATTAAAGTCATCTAGATTTCTGCAGAATTTTATAAAATACAAATGAAATTTATAAAGTGAAAAATAATTTTTTAATCAAAATTTTGTGGTGCTCCGGGTCTCCATACCAAGTTTAATCATGAAGTCATGATTGTAATTAAACATTTAAAATTGATTCCGATTTTACATTTCTCAGTTCAGATTTAGAAAAAGGTTTAGAAATATGCCATTTATAAATATCAATGACTTGTCAACGAACTTTACGTACAACCCTCATATGTGTTATGTATGTACAATTAATAAAACGATTTAAATTTTTGACAAGCAAGTTGATGAAACAAGAATATCATCAGCCTCGTTTAAAGTCATCATTTCATGAGGTTCTATGGTCGATACAATGGCCTTGTCAGCAATTACAATCTTTCATTGGGTCAAATGCTGAAAGGCGTTTTTCATACGCATTGTTAGGCCATTATTTGCACACTGAATTGCCGACGGATTTTTCCTTTATTTTCCGACCTTACAAGGAGCACCAATCGGACGACAAGGGATGCTCACTCTTCAAACTTGGCTCCAAGCCAACTGATAACAACTATAAGGTTTTGGAAATCAGTATTATCTGCTCCTATTTTGTGATGTATAATGGACTTTTGAGCTCAAATGTTGTTTATCTCCACAAATTTTATTCTATTAACATATGCCAGATTTACGCAGTTTTCCTGCAGTACATACTGTTTTAATGTTTCTCCAATAAATTAACATCCTTAAAAATTGGGGGGGGGGAGTAAAATTTGATGGTAAAATGTTCGATACAGAATCTATATTCTCATGGTTGTCTTTTTTTCACGAAAATGAACAGGGATGATTTGTTACTTTTTCCACTCTCTTAAAAAATCTTTTATGCAAATAAAAAACTGTAAAGTTTCATTAAACAGCACTATCAGTGACTTTCTTTCAGATTATGCTGAACTAAATGTCACCAAATTTAAATTGATAAAAGCCTTTATCCTGGAGATTTTTTCTATGAAATTCATTAATTTAACTTCATAAACAGAAATAATTAGAGGACAGATGTATGAATAAAACATTTTTCTTTGGGGAAATATTTCTTTTTCAAGCCCTCATCAGAGCATTTTATTATGATGTTGGTCTAATCGTTTCTTGGATTCTTTATACAAATATGCATTATATCATAAAATCAAATTGTTGAAAAGAGACCGGTCCAAACAAAAACTGAATAAAATTTTAAAAAAAACATGTAAAATATACAAAGGATACAACTTTGTGAAGAGGGCAAAAAATGGACCCCTAACTGGAACCCTTTTGTTACTCTGCTTAAAAAATTTAACTTTTTGTTATGTTAAAAATGTGATGAAAGTATATGATATTTTGAATCATTATTAAAAAGTTTCTAATATAAATGATCTAAATACAAAATCAATCTATTGTAATTTATTAAAGCATCTCCGTAAGGCTTAAAAGATGGAGATACAAGTATAAAGTAAGGTTCACGAGATATAATTATGTATTTTTTTATTTTTTACTTATACGCCCCAAGTGCTTTTATCTTAAAAATACATTTATGTAGTAATTTTAAATCGCAGAGCATTCAATAATAGATTTCCTTTTTTCATATGTAAAGACAAAAATATAATATGTTGACATATAAGACGGCGAAATAAAAACTATGAACACTTTTGTGGGATAAGATCTCTTTCAGAACAGATATATGAAAATAAATATGCATAATAAAACGGATAACATAACTTGGTTCACCGATTCATTTCGTTTTTAGTTCATGGAATCTTTTTAAAATTTTCTTTTATTTTTTTTCATACCTTAATATTATTAAGCTTAAAAACCGAAACAAATACGTAGTACTAATCTTTTGCCCGACATTTAAACTCCACAGAACCGACTTGTGTATCGCTTGATTGCCTCCGAATAAAAACAACCTTTTAAATCTATTTTTAACATTAAACCGGTACGACTACATATGTTTGAGGTTTTTCTTTGACCCAGTCTTCTTCCTGGTTTAGAATCAAGAATGAAGTTTTTGACAGTTACTTCAGTAATATATGTATTTACATATATAACTTCCATGGTCAAAGGTAAGAAATTGTCTTTGGTATCAACTACATTTATTTCTTAAAAAACAGAGAATCGTTTTTGATAAGATCATAAAGAACGAAAAAGAATAGAAGATATAAACCCTTTGTTTGTCACTATCTATTTCCGTACAGGAAAAAAAATTAATTCAACTAATTTAGTACATTTTTGTATCAGTAAAAAAACAAAATACATACACTGAAAAATGAAAAATGAAAGTGTATATAATTTAACCAGTTGGTTTAAATTATATACACTTTAGAATACCATCTACTAATAATATGAAAGATTTTTTTTCCACAATTTTTATTTCCCAAAAGATCATTCAAGGCATAATATATATTTGTTGTAGACTCTCCCAAATAAGGATAACGATATAAAAGCGAAAATAGAAATTCCATTTCAAAATTGATTTAAATTTTGTAATACATCAACGTATATTTAAATATCTAACATGTTTATTAGATGCATGAACATTTACCGTGTGTACTCTTTAGTTTTTTGGAAGGCATCCTTTGCATGACGTTCCATCACTGATAATAATTGTTAGCAATTTTAACAAATATCAGAGACCATTGGGATATTGCATGAGTGCTTCCGAATGAAAACAAACTTATATTCTATTCTTAACTAAATTCAAAACAGGTTCTGTGTTTTTAAAGTACGATGTTGCCTAGAATTTTGAATTGGTTTGAAAAGTGACTCAGGGTTAAATTTCTAAATGAATATTAAGACCAACATTCGCAATGTTAAAGCCAAATTATTAAACATGTACAAAATGATAATAAAATCGATTGATTCAGTCATTTAAAACTTACACATACATTTTTGGTCTAAAGGCCTGTATACACGATGAGATTTGTAGTGTAATACAAGTATTATAATACTTTTGTATTATAGTACTTTCTTGTACACACACTAATATATATCCTATAAGATTGTAAATAAACTATTATTCCCACGTGTTTTCTCCTGCCATATCTCCTTTCTTTCAAAATAATAAAATGATAATAATATGCTCTGCTTCTAGCATCTCTTTTGTGGTAGCTACAGCTAGTCCTCTTCCACTTCCCATAAAACCACGAGTTTATCGGTATCTTTATTTGAAAAGTCGGCCATTATTATTTACCATGTGCTTTATTTAGTAATTATATAAATAGGATGACCTCCAATGTGAGTACATTTGATTGGTTGAAAGTAAAAGGTGAGTTAAGACTTGTATTAGGAAATAGAACATTGCTCTATTCTTAATACAGTCTTATAAGATTCGAAAAATCTTATGATACACTGTATTAAGAGTGTATACACAGTAAGATTTTGTATTATAATACAAATCTTATAATACAAATCTTACCGTGTATACCGGCCTTAATATTTCACCAGCTAGGTTATTGGAAACCAGGTGAGAGAGGCAATAGGTGCGTGCAAGGGCTAGCTGTTTATATATTTACATGTGTAGGCACCATATACAATAGGAAACACGGGTACCGCAAAGTGGAACATCACCTCGTAAAGGACTGAATGATATCACCACTCTGCCGATGCAAATGTTTATTTCGTCAATTCCTTTTCACACAGCGCTATAACTCACTCATCCATAAACAAATACACACTCAAACACTCACCATACACACGATTACATGTACGTTCCAACATGTACATCGGATACTCCGTTGCAGCTCAAACCAAAATCAGAATAATATAAGAACACAGCATTAGTAATCAGAAGAGTATATACATGTAAATATTATTACACATATCTAAAAAAAATCTACATAATGTTTTGATCATTTTAATGACAATATTTTAGGAGACTTTTCGATCCGAATACAAAGGAAAATGATTCATTCGCGGCGATTTATATTTGCGCGTAGATCTCGAAAATCATGGATATTTCTCTCATGCGAATAGAAAATGGACATGGTTACAGATTAGTTTATTCAGATTGGGAAGGGATGTTTTATTGTAAAATTAAGTTTGAACTAATACAGGATAGCTCTCTCGCTTAACAAGATGAATACGATTGCATTTAGTGTCATCAAATTTTGCCAGAACTAAATGTTTATTAACTCCCATTCCGAAGCAAAGGAGGTTATAATGTTTTACACGTGTGTGTCTATCTGTCTCCGTTTGTCCGCCTATTGTCTGTGTGTTTGTCCAAAACAAATTTTTGGTCGCAGTTTTCTAAGCAACTACTCATCGCAGATGCTTGAAAATTATACACAATTCTCAGTGAGGCGTGCCATGTGATGGATTCATTTTTGTTCAAGTCGGATTTCAACCTACTGTTAATCCGTGCGTATGTCCGTACTAAAGATAACAATTTTCGTAGCAGTTTTCTCAGCAACTACTAATCGCCAATCTTGCATCTTTAGCACACTCTTTGTTGAGGCTTGCCATCTGATGGGCTCATTTTTGATCAAATGGGGTGTCAACTTCCTGTTTAGCTCTGCGTCTGTTCGTACCAAACATTACAAATTCTTTTCGCAGTTTTCTCAGCAACTACTCATCGTAGATCTTGTAATTTTAGCATACTCCCAGCAGGCATTTCAACGTTGATTCAACGTTGAATCAACATTGCACTTCAACGTTGAATCAACGTTGAATATGGTTGCATATGAAAGTTGAGGCAACGTTGAAGCATAACGTTGTTTCAACGTCAATTTTCAACGTTGAATAAACATAGAAAATGTGTTGCATTTTTGGTTGATTTATGGTTGATTTTTGGTTGTAAATGAAAGTTGATGCAACGTTGAAGCTTCAACGTTGTTTCAAAGTCAAATAACTACATTGTACAGAAGTGAACATTCGTTGTAATTGGTTGAGATTTGGTTGAATTTCTTTGGTTGTACAAACGTTGCTATTTGGTTGAAATCACATTGAATTCATATTACGTTTTGCTTTATAAACAAATACATTTCAATTCTAATATTTCTTTTTTATTCAAGTTGCATAATATTTATATAAGTTATAATCCAGCATTACGATTGTGAGAGAATTCATTTTAGTTTGTATTTTAAAGACAAACACAAATTTGGATTCAATCACTGAATCTCAAAAATCACTGCTTGACAAAATTTATTTTCCTAGTGAAAAGGGGGTCCAGTTATCACATCAAGGTTCTTCAAAGTACGCGTCTGCCTTACACTACTAAGTTCCACAAAGTGGCGGATCCATTGAATTTAATCACGCATATTTTCTTTTTACATCTGTAGTTAAGTCCCACGAATGAAAGAAATAAACAGGAGAATCCGCCCTCTAGAGCAAAAGCCTATAAATAAAAGAAATAAAGATGTGAAAGAAATTTGTTCGATACAATGTACATAAAACATTATTTCAAACGATAAAAATAAATATACATGAATAATTTAAAAAATCAGACAAAGGAATATTTTCCGGTACTTTGATTTAATTAACATGATTAGAAAGAATTATAGTTAACTTCATATTAAAATTCGTATAAGTATGCTTATAAATAATTATTACTAAAGAAAATGTTATAGACATACATAGACATATATAGTGTACTATACTTACAAAATGTTGCATTCCTTTGTATAATTTTCACGGGCGAAGAATCTGATGCAATCAAGGCTGACTATATACAATCAATTCCCTGCACCACTAGTTGATTGAAACTTACGACGAACCACAATTAATTAAATTGTATAATATATAAGTATACTTATATTTACTTTTATTTCATAACCAAATGAATATCAAAAAACACATTAAACACGAACCAAGGATGAGCATTTCACGTAGATTTCAAATATACTTACATGTATAAAACAAGCATTAAATGATGTACAGATACTAAATAAACTTAATTTCTTAAATCCATGAAAAGGAAATAATACTTACTGAGCAGAAGTTGATATTCCAGCCTTAATCCTTGTGTATGTAGCTTGAAAACACATTAAATATGAACAGCGAGGAGACACGCACTTCTCAGTTGAATTCAAATTTTGACCTAGATAAGCTGCAGCTATTCTCTGCCCAGCAAGAAAATTACATAACAAGGTTATCCTGACACTGAAACTGACCAACTAAGCTAGAGGCACTCCTTATCTGGAATCTCGAAGGTTTTTAGGGAGTGGATCTTAAGTAATTAATGCTATTTGACCGGGGTTAATTGTCAGTGTGAAAATTGTTATGTGTTTATTTGAATTTTTCTTTTATATATTTTGTGAAAAGAAAGATTATAGAACTGATACACACAACAAAAGCACAGTCTGATAAAATAAGACTTCTTAGATTCACTCTGTATATAACATTTTGCGCAAGAGTATACGGCACGGATCTATATGAGTCTAATATTAAGAACATTAATTCGGAATAAATAATTATTTTTAATAATTCTAAAGTAACATGAAATTACAGTGAGATATTGGATAAAGATGTCATTATTTTTTAAAAGCTTATATTTAACTTATTTTATAAGTATGTATAAAAAAAAACACGATGTTTTTGTGATACACTATGCGCCCGGCAGCAACAAAGTTACAAAAACATATTTTTAGAATATAGGTCACAGTCAAGGTCACAAGGTCATTGATCTTGGTGTCATTTAAAAGAACTTAATTAGTAGAGTACATGTATGCATGCCAAATATGAAGTCCCTATCTTTCATTGTTCAAAAGTTATGGTGAATTATCAAAAAGCTATTTTTAGCATATAGGACACAGTAAAGGTCACAAGGTCATAGACTTTGGTGTCATTTGAAAGAGCTTACTTAGTGAAGTAAGCATACCAAATATGAAGTCTCTTATCTTTCATTGTTAAAAAGTTATGGTGAATGTTCAAAAAAGCTATTTTTAGCATAAAACACAGTCAAGGTCAAAAGGTCATTGACCTTGGTGTCATTTGAAAGAGCTTAATTAGTGGAGTATGCATACCAAATATGAAATCTTTGTCTTTTATGGTTCAAAAGTTATAGCGAAGTTTATAGTTTGCAGATAAACAGACAAACAGACAGACAGACAGGACAAAAACAATTTACGCCTCGGATCATTCGATCCGGGCTCATAAAAATGCATTCACAATTCATTAAATTTTACAATGGTACTACCTGAACTGGCACAACTCTTCTAAGTAAATCAATTCATAATGCATGTGTTTCATTTATTATTCATAATTATATATATCATATTTTCTAACAATGCATACAGCTGTGTGTATCTTGCGAAAAATCGCATAAATTAAGAGTTAAAGACACCTTTATATTTTGACCTTAAAAACTAAAGTGCTCAATACTCATTACCCGTTGTTTTCCTAACTTTCCTATAGTTGAAAATATGTTGGATCTTCCACGTTGTGTCAACGTTAAAATCAACAAACAGTCAACTTTGCATTTTTAAACCTTGTTTCAATTCTATAATATCAGAAAATATTCAATGTTGAAAACATATTGAATCTTCAACGTTGTTTCATATGGCTAAATTCATTTTTGTTTAAATGCGATGTCAACTTCTTATTTGTCCGTGCATCAACTCGTGTATATTAACCTGATAGTGTATATTCACATCAGAGCGGGGATATTACTTGTGAGCATTGGTCCACAGACTTCTTGTTTTTCATTATTTTTATCTGAGGATTTGATGATATGCCTAACAATCAGATTTTTTTAAACAAAAAAATTGTCTTTTTTCAAGTGATCTTTACCACATTTGTACGTTGTGAAAAAAACCTTTTGGTCTTTTACACAATAACAAACTGACAATAAGGTTTTGATAACAAATTCAAATAAGGCATGTACATGTAACATTTTATATTACAATAAAATAATCATCAGCATCAAAATAGACTGAGAGACAGAAGGGAGGAGGATTTTTGTATTAAATTGTATTTGACAGTACATCAACAAAGTAATAAAAATCCTACTTGAAAGTAATGAATAAAACATTAATTTGTTATATTGATATTTTCAATTTTTCAGGACAATGTTCTTCAATTGGTAAGACGCATTTTAATAAATTTTTATTGAAATATAATCTTTTTGAATTATTATATTTTTTCACTCTGAGCTTTGCTTTATTTATTTTTTCTGTACTGAGATTTTAGCTCTCACTTTGGTTTATTTATTTTTTCAGTATCAAATTTAACGATCACGAGCTGTAATGGAGAAGCGCAAAGTGGAAGCATAGTTTACATAGATTTTCATCAGATTAACCAACCGTGTTCGTGTACTGTGATTCCGTCATTTCTTGGGAATCTGCTGGTATCTGTAAATCCTGTACCTTTTCAATGTAATACACTAATCGAAGTGGGTGAATATCGATTCAATTGCCCATTGAACGTACAATCTTCCACCTTGATTTCTGTCAATATAAGCCAATTAGTTTCGATTTATGCCGTCTATGCATCAGAAAGCACCCCAATGAGATTTTACCAATGTGTGGGAGTTCAGGAAAAAACAGATGGTAAATGACTTCCTTTCTTTATTCATTTTTTTTTTATTTAGAGGAATATATAAAAAGTTGCGAATAGCGAAATTGCTAAATAAATATTTTCCTCTCAAAAACAGTTTCTTTAATACGTCATTTTATTTTCCTTTTAAAATATAAAGAAAAATCCTTGCCTATGCCTCTGACGTAAATGTTTATCTTAGGTTAAGTTCTTTTTATGAGATCTTCAACCACGTTATATATATACGATATATTGTGCTCAAAAGAAATTTTGTCACTTTTCGATTATCTACTTGGAAGTATGGATTTTTTATTATGCATAAACCAATTTCTATGATACCCAAAAAAAAGTCCTTAAACGAGTAAAATTCTTATTTGATCTTTTGTGATGTGCAGTCAGGTGACATGAGCTGTAAGGTTCTGTCCACTAAATCTTTAAGATTTTGACTCAGATGTCAATATTGGCAAAGGGATGGGTGGGTAGCAATATCTTTTCCTAGAACAAGCAAAATGACCATCACAACCCGTCCTCTCTCTTGGGTTTCGTCGTTTTTCCATCGCAGAAAAAGAAAGGACCCCCCGTTTTTTGTTTTTTTTTTTTAATTCGATGTGTTTAAAGTCTTAAGTAAACGAGATTTAGTAATTAAATATTCTAAGATATTTAACGATTTCTTGCTGTTACAAGGCGATCTTTCATAACAAATTGCTTAACTCAGGACTCTTCCCGTGCTTACTTTCACTGAGCTCAAGAATAAAAATAATTTTTGAAACATCTCCCCTTCTTCACTTTAACAGTCAATCCAATTCATAATGATTTAACTTCTGTCAAGTATTTTGTCTTAAGAAACTTTACAGTACTGTTCACGGTAGCCTAATGGTAGAGCGTTCTCTTCGTTTTCGGGAGGCCCAGGTTAGATTCTCGTTCGCTGCGCCTCGTCAAACCTAAGACGTAAAGATAGGTAGTGATTGTTCCTTCGCCAAGCGCTCGGCATCAGAAGTGAAAGTTACGGGTCTTTCGGAGATGACCTTAAAAACGTAGGTCCCGTGTCACGGTAGGCGCTGCCACGAGAAAGAACCCTCACTGCTCAATGGCCCTGATGTTGTACGATAACATGTCCATAACTTTTGATTTGGGAGATGCTATGGCTTTCATTTTTCACGTATGCATTCCTTGTGACTGAGACATTCTATATAACCACTTGTCTTTTGAGTTAGTCCCACATTTGCAAGAAGTTATCAAAACATGACTTTGCAGTGGTTTTTGAACAGTTGATTCTGGACTTTGATTTCATATTTCATAAATTATGCATAGTCATTTTAAAATGTTTTAATTTTACATAAGACATCCGATAAATCTTATATTACTTATTACATGTACGTCCTACACTTCTTTGTTTATAAAGAAAAAGAATAACTCTTAATTATAAATATTGATCTAATTTAAAAGGTGGGACTAGAGATAATATCACTGTAATTTGTGGAACTTCACCTTTTACATCACATACGTCAAGCAGGACAACCAGCAAGTATTCGTCTACAACTGTAACAAAGAACTATGACAATGCGTCCTCTGAAACAACAGTCATTCCGACTAAGTACACCCAATCTGGTTCAACACGTTCATCCCTGTTTGTGCATCCTCCTGAGAAATCTGAAATAAATTGTAAGTAAGGTATACCACTTATCATGGTCAATGGAAGTGAACATACAGAATGCCAATAAATTCAAAATTTGAACATACAAAATCATTCCTTTACACACTCGATATAATAGGTACACAGTGTAGAGTTCTGCTTTGGCAGTCATTTTTCCCTGATAATACTCCTTTCTTTCCAAATCTGTCCCATAAAAAAGACTGACATTATATATTTCCTTCATGGCAACTAAAATTTATTTTAAAAAAAACATTTCAAACCGATACGACCGGTATTCAGATTTTAATTCTGCTTCACTGTTGTATTTGGCTAGGACTTAATAAAATGCAAACAAGTTATGAGCTTTATCATTTTATCACTGAATCATATAATAAAACAATTATTGCTGTTTTGTCGGTCAATACAATGATTTAGCCATCTTCGAAGTACAATATTGTACCCCTCAGATGGCTAAATCATTGTATTGACCTCAAAAACCAGCAATAATTGTACAGTATTAATCGGAAAAAAACAGCGGTAATTGTTTAATTACTAGCATATGATTCACTGATAAAATGATAAGCTCATTAATAGCTTGTATTTAATCAAGTCCTAACCAAATACAAGAGAGGAGCAGAATTAAAATTTCAATAAACCTTACCAGTCGTATCAATTTGATTTTTTTTATCTATTTAGTTGCCATAAAGAAAGATATAATGTCAGTCTTTTCAAAGAAAACATTTTGAAAGGAAAGAGTATAAACAGGGAAAGCTGACTGCCAAAAAGTAAAAAATTGTTGTGCAGTAAAAGTGTTGGAGGGTGTACCTGCATCCCCTCTTACCACCCTCACCGAAAATATATATTCTCTTATGTTTTGTTCATATAAAAAAGTCATAGTCGTTTAAATAGCTTTCCAAAACAATTTGTATCAATTCGGAATTTTTCGATCTATTTTAAATCGTTGTAGAGGTAATAAATCCTTGTGTTCACCTGGAACGTCACGTGCAGGTCAATACAACGTAGTATTTTTACAACATAGTTGAATCTCAGCCAATCAGAGAGATGGGGATTATTCAGTCATATAATAAATGTAATATTCTATCAAAGATTAAAACCGGGTCTTACGTTCAGGAAATTATTTTTTTAAATACATTTCTTTCTATCAGTCATTTGTAATTAATAGAAAACTTTGCAGAAAGTAAAGATGTATTTACGTCGTTTTCTTACATGCATATGCTTTACAATTTTGAAGTGTCCATGCTGTTTATCAAAATCTTAAACATGCCATTTAATTTCTGTTCTATTTCTTAAATGCAGTACTTTTGAAAATAGTTCATTTCTCTCAATGTTTTCAAATGTATACGATTTTATGTTAAGTTTGATGCACTGCTATGTTCAAGTTTTAGCTATCTACATTATCTTTTAACGTATTGTCTGTCTAAAGGTATTCTAAAAGTAAGAATAATATTACAATAAGTGATAAAAATACAATTTTCCATTTCAGATATTATAAAAATCAATTTCAATTTATACTGATGTGAAAATGTTCTAACCCCAAAATAAATTGATATGTATCAATATTTTTTTTAAACATTGGTCTTGGTAATTTTTTTCTCTATAGAGTCAATCTTTAAATACCCTTCATGATAATGATTTTTTGTTTGTCAACATTTTGTATGTAGTTGATTTAATTTATACACTGTAGTATTGATGGTGTCATATTCATACAGTATTTCATTCAATAGACTGATTGAAGATTGGAAAATCGATAAAACAAAACAATATAACATGGGTGATTTGTTTCATATTTATTGTAGATGTCATCATTGGTTCTGCTTCAGGTGGAGGATTGGTGCTCATTGCTGTTATAATAATTCTAATCGTCATATTTTCAAGGTAACCTTTCTCGCAATGAGAAAAGTAATTTATTCTTATTTTCATCAAGACAGAAATCAAACTTTATTAATCTATTTTATCTAAACAATACACTTGATTCAAATTATTGTGGTTTTTTTCATGTTCCCGCTAACATACTTACACAAAAAAATTTTCTGCAGAAAACAAGTTTTATTGTTATAATTTGTCCTTTTTTTGCCTGAACATGAATTTTTTACAACAAGATCCATTTCAGGAACCCTTTTTTTTATTTTTAAATATTCATCTATTTTTATTATTATTATTTTAAATTGTTGGAATGATATGTTATGGTGAAATTATTTTGTTTTAGGAAGGAAAATAAGCAAAAACACTCATCAAACAATAAACATAATACAGAACATAAAAATGAAACCTTTGAATATGAACATAAACTACCAGATAATCCTCTCTACCATTCAAATCAACCTGTGGACGATGTTGGTTACTCCACAGCAGACGAACAACGACTCGGTCCACCACCATCACAGTTAACAGCAAATATTCAGAAAGCGAATGCTTATGATACACCAGTAACGCTCAAAAGCAAAAATGATGTAAAAGATATTCCTGAAATACCCGTATATGCTATTCCAAAGAAATCCAATGTATCATCAACCGAAGTATCCACCGGGGCAGTGTATGCCCAGGTTAGCAAACCACAAAAGAACCCAATCCAGACTTCTGTTCGGGATCAAAATCAAGATGGACTTTTATATATGGAAGTTGAACACAGTCATCCTACTTCGTCCCAAAATTGGCCATACACAATTGATAATAATTCTGAGAATGTTGAGTATGCTGAAATTAAAAAGAGTTAAAATTAACTTGTGACTGATACACATATTACTTAATTCAAACACAAAAGGTGTCCTTATAGATTATAATATAACCTCTAGTTTTGTCAATATTTAAATCTTTCACCCGCATTAGTTGAAATAAATGTTATGCTATGCTAGTTGAAGTCGTTCATTGTGTCAATTAAATTAGTAAAGATGCAAAATATATCCTCTATATATAATGTCTGGATAGGGCCATTTGCTAAAGCTCAACAGCGCGTTCAGAAAAACTCGCTGACGTGCTAACAAACAACACGGTGTCATGCTAACACGAATTCACACAAATCGCTGAGGCTTTAGAACACAGCACGGTATCACACTAACACAAGTTAACTCAACAGTATTGAATGTGATTTCTTCGTCTACTTCAGGCTGTTTATAAGCTTAAATTGGCGAAGTTCCTGTTTTTAAACACTCCAAAGGCTCACTGACATTGCACAGTCGATCCAAAACCATTTTCTCTCTATAAGTCCACGTCTGCTTTGTGCCCGATTAAATGACTTATAAGCTTGAAGAGGGTTCGTTATATCAAATCGATATTTACATACACATGCATATGACAATAAGGTTTATTGATACATGTAAGGGCATATCCTTAGCGTAGTAAAGACTCTTTTTGCTTGTCTGTTCAGCAAATAGAAATTGGAGGTTTGCCTTATCGCGGTTGAGGA
This sequence comes from Saccostrea cuccullata, assembly GCF_032062105.1. Classification (NCBI taxonomy): domain Eukaryota; kingdom Metazoa; phylum Mollusca; class Bivalvia; order Ostreida; family Ostreidae; genus Saccostrea; species Saccostrea cuccullata. Next base: position 26,981 of record NW_026939139.1, on the reverse strand, counting down.
ATATAAGCACTAAGCTCTATCAATAGATGTTTGCATCAGGATGTGAACAATTCTAATTGCTGTCTGATCCGTTACTTTTAGAACATCAAAGTACTTTTTCCATTACTTGCCTTCTTTTCTGAACAAAAGCTTTTAGATATGACCACTGTTTTGCACTATTTCAAGCAAATTGTTTTTTTGTTTTATTTCATGACCTCTTTTTCTAGCGCTTATTTTTTTTATAAATATGCAAACTGTAAGGTATCTTTTTTGTGTTTCTCTGATGTTTTTTATGATAGTGGTTAGTTTCATGATGAACAGGATATCAAATTCTCCCTTTTTCTCCATGTCTAGCAAAGGAATGATGTTTCCTAGTAGATTCTTTCAAGTTGTCATTTGTTGAACATCAATATTCTAGTAATTCCCATTATCGAACATCTTTAAAAAAGTTTTCCATGCATATTTTCTTTTGCGTCATGCTCTTTATCAATTTTGTCTAGTCTCTATTTTTTAATTTAGTGCAGTTTTGTAACCGGTCTGATCTTATTTATTTGATAAATTAAATTATATGTACTAGTTTTCTGTTTCCTTGAATGAATAAAAACTAGATTTTTTATGATGACAAATGCATCAAACGTTTGGTATTAAATTTTTTCAAGCAGACTTTTATGCCCCCCCCCCTTTATTGCGTGGACCCTGCGGTCCACGCAGTAAATATATAAGCGAAGTTGAACCGGATGCCCTGGGCAAACGACAGGCTACGCATGCGCGCGAATGCTTGAGAGTTCGCACCTTAGGTAACTTTCCCGTAGAATAATTCGCCCTATTCGAATTAAAATATGCCATTCATTGGCAAATCGCGCTTTTAAATCAGCATATCGCATTTACATATTCATTGGCAGATCCGATTTCCTCTCTTTTACATATACTTTTATACTAAACATTGATTCTATGGTACAAACATTTTAAGAAGTTACAGTATATAGATACATGTAAATTAACAACTTGAATGAGAAACGTCACTCAACGAACAGAGATACATGTACATGAAGCTTTTAAAGTAGAGCAAGTTTTCACCGGCATTAGTTTTGTGCATCAAGACTTGCAAAATAGTTTAATATTTCAGCAATCTAATTATTGTTTGATAAAGGTCTGTAGCAAGGGCTTTTAATGTGTGTGTGTGTTGGGGGGAGGGGGTGGGGGCTCCGACAAAATAAAAAACAAATCTGCGTTGTACAGAGGTGTGCTTCACGTGAACCATCAATTCTCCATTTTTCCCATGATAAATTTCTTCCGTATAAATTCAGAACAGGTGTCAAGTCCCAGCCAATATGTGTTACACGTGTCAAAATAACCCGATTTTACTGACAAAACTAAAGGTCGCTAATCGGAGATAAAATTTCACATTTGTGCTTTGAGACTACGATCAGTTATAAGTGGCAGATAATTTAAGAATAAGTGAACAAACCTTACATGAATATTCCCTACACTTAGAAATTTTCTTAATTGAATTTAGGTTAGAAAAAACACGCATATGGTCCACGTATTGCAGTCCTTTTTTAAAGGACAGCAACTTGTCTATTATATAATTGGCAGAGTATAAACCTGCATCTTATAGTCAACTGAAATGTCACTGGAGTCTGGTAACGTGACAGAAGGGTATCGATCTGTCATATCAGTAAATTTTTAGCAATCCTTCACTCACCCTTTACTGAACCGAATGACATAGTTTTATCTTTTGTGCATGCTCGTGAACTATTTTTTCTTTAATTTCGCACTATGATGGTTTCATGAGCAACTACAAACATTATACTTATACCGATATAATCGAGGTTTATCCAAGAGACATTTTAAAGTTCATCCAGATACTTGTATCCGCCTGGCAAGTGTTTCTTTCTGTCATTCAAATCTTCTTAGAAGGCCTTCGGGCTTCACAGGATTTGATCACGTGACTGAACCATTTCAATTGCCATTGAAGTTTATAAACTTGTCATTTATTTCTTTAGTAATTAATTTCCGTAATTCGTTACATGCGTATAACAAATTGATGACTATGACAAAATAGCAATATACATCTGAACTTCAAGTATTGCTATCAAATATTTTTAAGATGTATTATGTTCCAATATTCTATAAGTACTGAATATTTTTAATGAATTGAATTTCCATTCTAAAAATTTTGAAAAAATAAGGTCATTCGAATATATTATATTTTAGGAAAATTAAATTTTTTCATTAATGATTTTTGGTTATTTCTTAGGCGCTCGAAATATGTTTGCTAGATCGACAAGTTTGCTATAAAAAGTTCTTTATAGCTGTGATATTAATCTAAAATTTGCTATGGATTTTGCGTGGAATTAAAAAAAGGCTTTACTCTTTCCATGACTTTAAGTTAGCTATGTTCTAGATAGTTCTAAACTGATGTCTTTTATTTATGTGCCCCTTTAATTATATAATTAATACAATAAATTCCCTTAGCCCGATTACTGCAGTGTTTAATCCATATCTTTATCCGTATAATTCTGACATTGTTTTAACCGCTCCTCTTTTATCTTTTTTCTATCTTTCGTTTTGAGTATCTTTTCTCTTTGTTTCAAGCCGCGTTGCATGACACTTGCCTCTGTCATCCCTAATTTAAATCTTCCTTGTAACAAAATTTCGAAACAATTGTTTTGCTGTTGAAAAGTTGATTTTGATATTCTCTCCGGCTGTTATACATCATGTAGCATGTGTTTGGGCCTCAACTCGACTCTGGTCTGGTATATCGAAATATGTTTTTATGAATACCGTTGAATGCGTCAACAGCGCTAAGGGGGTTTGGAGCATGCTATTTTTTTTAGTAATTTCCCAATCTTTAACCTCATAACTATTTCTGTAACCTACCCCCTCTTATTGGCTTGCATTAAGAAACGCCCCTTGATTGTCCTTAAGTGTCCTGGGTCTTTTCTATTTAAAAATTACTAAATTTGCCCACTTTTACCTGAGAAGGAATATAAAATTATTAACTGTTTTATTTGAATCTACTAAATGTGACCTTTTGTACATCGGGATGGAAGAAAAGTTCTCTGCATTCGTTATGTCCACACCTCTTTAAACCAACATTACATTATCGTTAAGCCACCTTTCGACAACCTTAAACCAGTCCTAAATTTATATTACATGAATCTTAAATCTGTATTTGCAGTTGTAAAATCTTAATCTGATACATTATTTTCTCTCTTTATTTCAGAAATTTTGAAGGAAACGCATAAAAGTTTTTATGAATAAAAAACTTTTAAATAACCACAAATATCCAACAACTAAAATAAGTCAGACAAGGTAAAACAAAAACTAGATTATGACTTTAAAGAGTCTTAAAATGTTTGATTAAAGAAAATAGAAACCAAGAGCCCACTTTTACGAAAAAAAAGTATTTCAATCTCAACTGATGAGAAAAAGGAATGTGTAAATATCACGCTTATAAAAATATGACATTTATTCACGTCTCTAGATTTATTTAAATGCAATACAAATTGACTTACTTCTCGGCACAAGTACATATTTGAATCAACGCACACACAGTACAAATATTACATGTTAAAGGTTCATTTGTTATATAAAAAAACCCCAGAAGAACCGGCATAACACTTGGTGACAAACTTAAGGTAAGCCATTTTATATAATTTTAAACGTTCAACGTTCAACTATTTTTTCTTTAGTGTCAGTTGCAGAAAAATATTTTGTACCCAAATTTATTAGCAGAGGGATACATAGCGACACTTTATCATTGTCGGAGTGAGAATAAACACTTTAAGGAAGAACAATGGAAACATTACAAGATCCTTTTTCAAGGGCACAAGATGCAAAACGCTGTCAATTTTGCCCTAACAAAGAGAGAAAAACTGCAGCAAAAATGACGTGTAACACATTCAAAATTAATCTCTGTCTGGAATGCATCGGTTTCCATATGTTCGCCAATTCTGCCATAATACATGAAGTCGTAACTTTTGAATTTAAAACCTCGGAAATAATTCTGTCCAAATGCAGATTTCATAGAGAACTAAAATGTGAATTGTTTTGTCAACCTTGTGTTTCTGAAATATGTATCAAATGCATAACTGCTGGAAAACATAAAAATCATACTATTTTACTTATTTCTGAATTTTACAAATCAAAACTTTAACTCATAAGGAAAGACCTAAATGAACTTAAAATTAGCATTTTACCTGTTTTTGATTCAATTCTTACTGAGATAAGAGAAATGTTATCAAGCATTGTACAAAAATATAGTGAAAGACAACAAGCTATTAATGAACTTGGAAAAACATGTGACATTAGTAAAGACAAATTTAAGAAATGTCAAAGTGATTTAAATAAGATGAAAAAAGAGGATATTGATGCCATTCTATTATTTGAATTAGAGTTTGGCAAATTGCGTTTATTAACCAATTCAAAAATAGACGAAAATGAATCTATCCTTTCTTCCACAGATGCATTAAGACTTCTAAACTATGTTTCTATTAATAAAAAACTTAGAAAATTACCTCCAAGATTTGAAATATCAGTGGTAGAATTAAATTCTACAGGACTCTCAGAAGAAGGAATTTTTCAGAAAATTGGAGAAACGGGAACAAAGACAATTTTTATTGAAGGACTTGTTTTGAACGCTCCAGAGTCACTGCACATTGCAAAAGAGTCAAGAAATTTCCTTGATTTTCCACATATTGTCAGAAATATATCTCTGGGTGTAAATGAAGAAATTCGTAAAATAACATGCAATCCAAACACTGATCAATTTTATGTCAGTGGTTTCAATAAAACCATCAAACACATGAACACAGACGGGAAAGTGCTGGCAAAGATCAAAAATAAAGCATTTCGTCCATCTGATTTGAAGGTTACCAGAGAAGGACATCTTATATTCATTGACTGTAATGTAATTAACATAGTTAGAAATGGAAGGATAGAAATCATGGTCGAAATATCTGACTCAGAATGGCAACCAGATGCCATCTGCATTACATTTAGGGATGACCTTTTGGTACATTTTTTATCTTTAAATACATCAGAAGATTTTGTGCTTAGGAAAATTGTCCGTTATTCTGGTTTTGAAGTCACAAAAGAAATACAATTTAAATCCTGTGATAATGACTTATTTTCATCATATGTACCTTGCATTGTTGAAAACAAGAACTATGACATTGTAGTCAATGATATAAATTCTGTAACTGTAATGGATCATGAAGGCAAGTTCAAGTTTAACTATGGCAATAATTCTAATTCCCCAAAATACAAAGACATCATCCCTTGTGGCTTAGTTGTAGACAGTATGCGTCATATTCTTATAGCTGACGGTGGGAACAACATTATACACATCATTGATCAAATCGGACAGTTTCTTCGGTATATAGACAATTGTGGAATTCATGAACCATGTAACCTAAGTAAAGACAGTAATGACATATTGTTTGTTGCAGAATCAGAAATCCATCAAGTGAAACAAATCAAGTATTTTGATTAAAAGGAATATGTTGTATGGCTAAATCTACAAATGACTCGAGAATAAAAATGTTAATAAGCAAAACAAATGTTTAATGAGATTTTAGCCATGACACATTCTACTTAAGGAGGTTGGGTCCTGTATTCAAAGTGATGCGAGTCTTTTTTATCAAGTACATTTTAAGAATTTGTAAACATATTAACTTAATTAAAATCAAAAACAAAAAAAAACAAATGGGCCAATGTGCTTCTTTTTGCACTACGGATCATTTAAAAACCTTACTGTACAAATACACTTCAGAAAAAAATTCATCATGATCTTGGGTAAATTTCATTGTTGTATTTAGCACACCTTTTTTTTTAAATCTAAAATTCAATGCACATGTATATTAATTTGAAATACAAATTATTTATTCTACTTAACTATTTCCATTAATGTTTAGACTGAAAAAGATTGGTAAAGATATTGGACAGTGATCGATCACATAAAATCTAAAAGCAATATAAACATATCAAGAGTGCATAAATTCAGACCCATGGAAACTTCAGTTGGGATCAGGTGCCTATGAGAGGTATGCATCACTGTTAATTGGAAACATCGCCATGAATCATTTATTTCGATCAGAGAGAAGAAAGTTTACAATGTCTTTTGAGTATAAGATTAAAGCATTACAATTGGTATGAAAAGAGTCGGCCAAACTACGACCAAATGATATGCTATATTTGCTAACAAGATCTTTACATGTATGAAAGCCATAAAACTAAGAAATGCCGACTCAAATTGAGGTTGTTGAAACCAATGAATTATCAGCTTATCAGTGAATGAGTAGCATTCTTTGCGAATATGTTTGGAGACATAAACACTTTATGCAGGTGAAAGTGGAATATTACTACATTGTACATAAAAAGGAAAGGAGAAGGTGAAAACACTTAAGTTTTTATGTATGTTATAGGACTTACTTATGAGTTTGCTTTTATCGTCTAAAGGCTTTAAATCATCAAAACATGAAAAAGATGTTGTAAACTACTGCATGGTATGTTCATTGTAATAAATCCATACGATATACGAATGAACGTAACTAATAGTATTGTCAATTGATAAACTGAAAGATACTGTAACAGTTAGTTTCTTCCTATTCTCATATTGATGTTTTTTTATATATTCTGCTTCATAGGAATATATAAAACATGTCAGCTGTTTAAGGAACACAAATAGTGCCCATCGGATTTTTGTTGTAGAGCTTGAGCTCCGAAGACTACATAAATTTTGTCAATGAGGAACTCCAGCATCCTTTAATGTCAACTTCAGAGTACCTGTGTGTACAATCAGAGTAGATTAAACGAAGGTACTCTGCTGATACATGTAACAAATCCAAAAAATGTTAAATTTTCACCTTTTGGCATAATCTTGGACATAATTCTTCATGTAAATGAAGTTCTACATGTATCGACAATTGTAAGATCGGGGCTTCGTGCTAGCTTATACTATCATGCTTATCATATGTATGCTGGTTTCTGTGAAATTCCGGATTGGGTTCTTCCATTTACTGTGTATTAATATTTAATTTTACATCTTCATTTTTTTTTAATTGTGTTAAATTTCTATTTTGATAATTTTAAAAATAAATTTAGTACAACGTCTACTTTGAAGAGTCTTCAGTCCCTATAAAGTAGCTGTTAGGGAAAATAATGAATTTCCCTACCTTCCATTCTTAGAGTTCAGTGTCAAAAACGTTTTTTAACCTCATTTTGTTATGAAGTAATGGATCGCAGATATTTTCTGCAAGCTGATTTGCAAAACCACCATGCATTTTAATTCTTCAAAACAATCTATGATATCTTTTCAACTTCTATTTACTCAATATAAGAAATACAAGACTGTCTTTATCGTTTACCGGTAGAGGGTCCATTACTTATACTTGCCTTCTAAGTTAAGCTATGTAACTCGTCAGCTTTCAGAAAACTATCGGTCAGAATGTCTTACTTCAAAAGTAAACATAACAATTCATTATTTTAACATATCTAAATTAAAAGAGTAAAATAAACAATCCTCAATTTAGAATCTCCTATCAAACCATAAAAACCTATTTGAGTACTCAGTACTATGCAAAATGACCACGCTTTTTCATTGCAATTTTGAATTGTGCTAAAGGAGTATCTGTCTAAAATAAACTTCACCAAAAAATGTTCATATAACATTTCACGAGTAACATTACTTAAATTACCATCCATTTTCTTTTTCTTCACATTAGCAGACGACAAGAATAATCATTCCCCAATTATACCTCCCTAATGTTTATCATGAATATTTATTACATTTAATAAAGGATGCATATAATGCAAACAAATTCAGACAAAACATTTTTGCATGATATCAAATCTTTTCGTTAGCACATTTATTGGCACATTTTTTACAAAACCGGAAGAGTAGTTCACCGGCATTTTGTTGTCAGTGGATTGCGTCCCATACTAAATCAGGTTGTACAGATTTTACTTGTGTTAGATTTTGAACCTTGTCAATCAAAACTAGAATACAACCAGAATTAAATTATTAAAAAAGTGCACTTTAAATGTTCCGAAGTTGTGATTTGCAGAATACCTATATACATGAACTAAAAGGAAGGATGCTTTATCTATGTCTATGAGATGTATGTCTCTCGACTTCAATAAAACTGAACTGAACAAATCTATCAATGTAAACAATTAATATTTTAATAGGATGTGGAGAACATATATGTAGAGATGGTTTATACAAACATTAACCGTTATTAAATGCTTCAAGTAATAAACATAATTATCTGTTTTTTATTATTGAGTGTTGCAGGAGCAACGCAAGGTGCTAGTGAGTGTTCTTTAAGTTTACTTACTTAAATTAAGTATGTTATAAAAGTAAAAGCACTATTGCGTTCGGACTCAATATTTATTTACGTGTATCAATCTTCTCTGTACATGTTATTCAATTTAGTGTGATCATTGAATACTTCTGGGATTAATCTTTCATATTTTTTAGGATAATGGTATTATTTGCTTTCCATTACCATTCGATAATGTATCTTTTGCCGTAAAATTTCTTCAAAGAAAAGTTCTAAATTTACTAGAAGTAGATATGAATTTCTTCTAACATATACATAGTTATTTATACAACCTAAGAGTAAAGAAAAAAAACAGTTAGAAAATTAAACATGTTTGCACTGTGAATTGTTGATAAATTGTTCAGTCATTTCCCGATAATGACAATGGAGCACTGGCGGAAATGACCAGTCAATAGGGGATACTCTCTCCCAAATGCAACCTGGTCCCACCTCTGCTGTTTTAGAGGTCCATGTTTGCTCTGCTCCTGACTTGCGTTGTATGAATGGACATTTGAACCTAAATACTGTATGTTATCTCCATACATTTCATTTCTTCTGTTTCCCACCGTCAATATCCATGACTTTTTTTAGTAATGTTTAATATAGTTATATTTAGATCGACCATTGTTCGTTTTTTTTTTTCAATTTAAACCCTTCATGTTGTTACGTGTACATGTACATAATGCAATCTATAATTAAAATCAGACTTCTTAGATCCGCGCTGTATACTATGCGTAAGAAGAGTATGCGGCGCAGATCCAAGAAGTCTGATTTTAATTAGATGGGTACATAGAATTATTTATAATAATAATAAAATATGAATTTATAAAGCGCTAAATATTAATAATTTAACTCTAAAGCGCTGTACAATAAAACGCAAGTAAACATAATTTAAAAGCTATGAAAACTATATAAAATAATAACCCATACTCGTATATGTATTCGAAATTATAACATTAACATACTAAAAATTATACACAAAATACAATTACGCCATCAATAAAACTCAATAAAAGAACATCATTTGTGATTTATGATTTGCTGCTAAAAATTGAGCACCTGAAACTTAAAAAGCTATTCAATAAAAATGCGTCTTTAATTGTCTTTTGAAAATATCCAGGGACTGGGAGTGCTTTATATCCTTAGGAAGATCGTTCCACAAAAATGCTGCTGCCCAACTAAGTTGACGTTCGCCATATGTCTTCGTACTGATCTTAGGAACAATTAACCGTGATGTTGACTCAGATTGCAGTGATCTGGTAGGCTTGTATTCCATTATAAGATTTTTGATATAAGATGGAGCTAACCCGTGTAGGGATTTGTAGACATATGTCAAGATTTTATATTGTGGACGAAAAGAAACAGGTAGCCAATGAAGATCAGCTAGGATGGGTGTAATATGCTCCCGTTTCGATGATCTTGTAACTAAACGAGCTGCCGTGTTCTGGCCTTTTTGAATCCGGCCTAGTAAAGCCTTTGACACTCCATATAGAAGGCAGTTCCCATAGTCGAGCCTGGCAATGATAACGGCATTCACCATATGGTCTTGCAGGCTTCTTTCGTAAGAAAGCGCCGTATTCGTCCAATATTGCTTATTTGAAAATAGCGTGACTTGACGACCGAGGATACCTGTTTTTCCATAGTAAGGTGTTGATCGAAAAATGCACCTAGATTTTTTACACATGGCACGCTTTCAATGATATTATCACCAACTTTTAGTTGTAATGTTGTCAGATACTTCTGGTGTTGCTTTGTGGTGAAGGTTATTAGCTCGGTCTTTTCTTGGTTTAGTTTGAGTAGGTTTGATGTCATCCATGAACCAATTTCACAAAGACACGCTTCAAGTCGAGAGAAATAATTGTTCCAATTTTCCAGTGGTCTTATGATCATGTAGATATATGTATCATCTGCATAGCAGTGACATATCATTCCATGTCGGTGGCATATGATTCCAATGGGTTTGGAGAAGAGGCAATACAATTTCGGTCCGAGTACAGATCCTTTGGGGGACACCAAAAGGCAGCTGTCTGGACTCTGATCGGACGGATTCAATTGTGGCAATTTATAGAATGTGAATGAAAAAATTGAGTGGATTTTAATGTATTGGAGACAAGTGCATATACATGTGTATACACCTTTTTTATTCGAAAATACAGCAAGTTTATTCAAAATCAAAAAAAAAGATACGCATGTTTCAATTTACTTTATTGAGACAAGTTTTAACAATATTTTCCTTTTCTAGCACTGGAAAGCGTAAGCGTCACTGACAAGTCGTGATGAAGACGATACAAGACGGGTCTTTAATGACCGTAAATTATCAAGAAATTAATTCAAAATGCATGTGTGTCATAAAGACTCATTTCACGGGGATTTTACAATTAACTTCTACACAGAACAAATCTGTGGGATCCAATGAATGTTCTTTGGAAAGCCATATTTTTGAAAATAAAAATTTTAATAATGTTTTTATACTGCCGTTTAATAGTTGTAACACGAGGCATTCTCATTAACACGCGCTGTTTCAATAAACAGTACCCTTAGTATGATTCCTGAATTTATCAACCATACGTCTGAAGTGATTTATTAAGAAATATTTACATTTCCAATGTCTTTGTCCGAGATAAAATTACCAATTGTAAATGTAATTGATTTCCTCATGAATGTTTTGGCGCGGTTCCAAAAAAAACCACGTGCAGGGCGGGACAACACCTAGAAAGAAGCAGGCTTGGAGCCAGTGGATTGGCAGAATCAAAGCGTGTAAATATAAGGAATAACTGTCAGATTTTTCGAATTCATGAAGATGATCAATGGATTGGCTTTTGTGATAATTTTATGCATAAACGCCTTCGACACAAGCCAATCCATTGATCACTTCATGAATTCGAAAAATAAGACAGTTATTCCTTAAATAAAGATTTTAGAAGGTTTGTGACTATGTACGTCATATTGCATAATAGAGCACTTATATTTAATATTTGTCAGGCAAACTTAATAAAAAAGCTTTTGTGTGAAACCTTCTCGGAATTCCTTTGTTACCATGATTTAATGAGATATTGGCAAATGGCAATATGTATCGCAGTTATAGAAATTGATTCTTGTAGTGAGTTTAAAAGCCGCAATTAATAAATGGTAAGTCCTGTAAAAACTACCATAGGACAAACATTAAATTATCTTTTTTATTCTACAGCCCTGATATTTTTTTTTAATTTGCATCTTGTTATTAAAAATGATTTAGTTGAAACTGTATCTTCGCAAAATAATGAAATTTAATTTTAATTTCCATTTGATAATTAAATGATCATAACCCCCCCCCAAAAAAAAATAGCAGAGGCGTTTTATAAAACGTTACAGTCTGAATCCGGCAAAAGCTGAGCTTTTATTATCATCAATAGCTGAGTTGTCTTGCACACATTCGATCCAGACTTTTTCACCGACCGCTAATTTTACCACAGTCGTACGTGTACAAGAGTCATTATTTGCCTTCTTTGAATTACACTGGTTAACAGTCCTTTGTTTTCCATTGACTTTTAAAGCCGTGGAAGAAAAACCTGTTTCTGTTGACACTATACTCCAAACGAAAATATAAACGCTACTTCCGGGAGCAGTGAAGACACCAGGGCTTGCGTCATATCCGTTGCCATTGTATTCACCTAACGTGGAGACAATTACTCTCTGACCACTTTTCATGTTCCTCAGTGAAGAGCTAAGGCTGGCTTCAAATGCAACTGGTTCTAGAAAAGAGAATCATGTATTATATTATGTTAATAATCCTATAGCTATACACAAGGCTCAATATTTCCGTTTTTTGTGTAAATTCTAAAAAGTATTTGTCAATAACAGTTTTAGACCATATGTTATCTTTTATCTTTAAGCAGATCATAATTCGATTTTATGACTGCTTTCCATGTATATGTTTTCAGTATAAGTTAGTAAACAAATCTGATACTCAAAATGTTAGAAAACTACCTTTCGTTTTCAAGCCGTCTCTCCTTTGCTCTTTGACAAATCCTAATGTGAAGAAAGTCTGATTCGCTGAGAGGTAATCATCTCTGAATAGCTTCCAGTTAGTGGTTCTTTGAATTGGATTGTTTCCTACAATTTCTTGTGTCCCCAGCAGCAACAGTTATAAAGCAATGACCATCATTCTACAAAAATAAATACAAGATGTTTAACGGAAATTAATTTACGAACCCCTTCGTTTAAAGAGGAAACTTTCAGAACAATTAACGGATACCTTCAGTTTGAACAGTCGCCCGCGTGGCGCAGTGGTTAGAACGTCTGCTTTAGAGTCGCCAGGTAAGGTGTTGATCCTTACGTCGCAGGTTCGAATCCCACTGTGGGACGTGGAGACCGGTCCTTCGGATTAGATCATATAAACCGAGGTCCTGTGCCGAGTATAGGACAAAATATCCAGCTCCCACCGGCAAGTGGTGGCGTCTCGATATGAGTGAAAAATTTGTTTAGAAAGACGTTAAACAGTATATAATCAATCAATCAATCAGTCTGAACATTGAAATCACAGTCGAGTAGAAGGCTCATGCAGAGAGAGGAAAGACTAATGTATTTAATTCTGCTTCCACCAGTATATTAATAAAAATATACCTAAGGAAGATATGTAAATTCTGGCATTTGTTGTTTTAGATCATGAAACATTTCAATTGAATTGTTCAGACTTAGACTCCTTCAAAAGTACTTTTTTGCACTGAATCGATGATTTTAGGAGATGCATGTAAACTAAACGTAGATATTTTTATGTGAATACAAAAACCTAGGAATTCTAAGCAATTATGCAGTAGTTATTCAAATGAAAATAGGACTTTAAATTTTTATTCATTCAAAAACTTCTATACAAAGTAAACTCTTACTGTGACTTGCAACTCGACATTTAGATATATCGACGTCGTTTTGTTAATTAACAATTATATAGTTAATTTCGTCGTATGCCAAATTTTTATAGACAAGTGAACTTAAAATGAAAGACCCTGATGTAATTTAGTCTGCCACATCAGTTTCATATTTGGATGTTTACTGACAATAAAAACTAATAACAAACATATACATGTAACTAAACTGTATGACTAAAGGTATAACTTTGGATTTTTCATTGCAACTTCTCTAATTTATGCAATAATATTCTGTTTTACCTGTATATCTTGTATATGTTATGTAAATATGTGAAATCAGGGATTTCATGTTTTTTCCTAAAAATTCAGTAAATACATGTATTTACTGGCTGTTTTAGGAAATACATGTAATTATATATCTTCCAGCTTATTTGAAACACAAATGTGCTCTAAGAACCTTCAAGTTTTAGGCAGGCTACTAATAAATAAGTTGTTGTTACAAGAATATCAACCAACTTGTTTTAAGACATATTTCCGCAAATTCTATGATCGTTATACAGTATTACATGTATGAAAATAAAACAAATCGGTGTGTCGAATTTTGTCTGACATGTTTGATGTTATTTGCTAGGTCACTGCCTTTATTCTAAATTTATAATGAATTTGACTTCGGAGTACTTTGTAAAACTGGTAAATACAAATTGCTCACGGCGGGTGTGACCGGTCAGTGGGGGATGCATACTCCTCCTAGATCTTATCTCTGGTGTTTCCAGGGTTAAGCGGTTTGTCCTGTCCTTATTCGTTTTATTTACTATTTAACCTCTACACTAAGGCTACGATATCATACGACGTATTCATGAATTAGCACCAGACCGGTATAGATGCTATTAATTCTATCCCAAATTCAATTGTCTTTGCTAAGATTAGAATATGATATAAACATGAATTCCTTTTTATAATTTATTTTTATTTTACTTTTTTAAATAGCATTTACATTTCAGTTATCCATTACCAGCTACAGGAGCAAGTTCCTGAAGTTGAAAAGATCCAAACTGAATAAATGTATTCTGTTAAATCAGACTTTTTGCTAATATTTAAAGGTAACATTCCAAGTTTTTACTGAATTACTGATAAATGATTTGTTTTTCCCGTTAATTTAGCTAAAATTCAGCTAATTTAATGCATTAAAAAAAATCTTCTCATTTTACGTTTAAAATTCAAGATATAAGAGGGTTTTGTAACCCTTTGTTTTCAAAAATTTAAATATATTATGTATTTTTATATATGTAATGCATAATTATATTTGATTAACACGCATAACTCATTTTTTCTAAAACTATTATCTGTCATCAAATGTACAAAATACAGGTAAATCAAATATGAAATGTAATTACTGTAATTAAATTATTATAGAAACATTTATTGTTATTTGCAACTGGGAATAGGTGGAATTGAGATTTAAAAAAAGTGGGACATTCATGGAAGAAATCGCACTGATTGAGGGGCATGTCAAAATTACATCAAACGCAACCGAGATACCCCCTTTCAGGTAGAGACAGGATTTGTACAATACATTTAATGACACCTGTGATTCTAAAACAATGAAGCCCTTTTCAACAGACACCTGGGATTCACACTTTTTGTTTTACATCATGGGAAAACTTTTACCTTCAATTCAAATGCAATAAGATTGCATTCAATTCCTGAGTTTCAAATTCAAATTCAAGGAAATTCATGTCTATCTGCTTTCAATTTTTTTAATGACCTGTATTATAATAAATCAATAAAATAATAATTAAACATTTTTCTTTTCAAGCTTATTACGTCTAATATTAGTGAAAATTCTCGTAAATTTTTAAAATAGGCACAAACCAACAATCAGCCCTTTGGTTTCTTTTTTTTAATATTTTCCTTATGTGTTGATTTCTTATCATTTCTTTTCTTTTTGTTTCTTTTTCTTCACAGGGGCCAGTAACATGCTAAATTTGAATTTACGTATTGACAAAAAAGATATATAGTCAATACGTAAATTTAGCAAACTTAGCATGTTACTGGCACCTGTGGTTTTCGTTATGCGCGGATTCTCGCCGGAATTTTCAAAATAAAAGTGACCTTGTATTCCATTCTGGAAAAAGCAGACCCCCCCCCCCTCATCCCCGTTGAAATCGGAGATCTGTGATCTAAGTCTGTTTGGAAAGTCGTAGGTATGAAGATCATTTAGAAGTCAAGGAAAACTAACACCCCCAATCCAATATATCTTTTTTCTTCAGAAAACTCAGCAAGGCACTCAACAATAACTTCTCATGAATCGATTTCCCCCGAGTATAAGTATTAATGCATTCAGTGCATATATTGAAAATGTTTTTATTCAAGTTTACAAATAGGCAGCGAATAATTAAAATAAGTCTTAACTTGATCTTATTTTATGCTTATACGTATAAGGATAGAGAGAGAAAAACGTACAAGGGATTTTTAGAGGAGTAAATGGGACGATAATTTAAAATAAATTTCATTTGATTAACAATCAGATTTTATTTTGTTCTTAGACTTTCAATGTCTACTGAATAAAGATGGAAAGCAATGCAGCGAATAAAATATGTACATGTAATTAACTTACAACAACGTATGCCGTTACTTACACAGGCGATTGAGGTATCGAACTCCCAACCCACCCCTTTCTGTTTTTTGGGGTTTTTTTTTCCTTTTTTTGATTTTCAATACGTATTTCATGTTATTAATAATTTTACCCTTTTATCTCTTTACGCTGTTTTTCAGTACATTTTTCATTTTCGACTGATACATAAAAAGAGATGGTTTGAAATTTGTTTTTATTCTCGACGTCTGCCTCACTTAATCTTCACTTGATCACAATCTAAAGCGTAGGGAATCAAAGAAGATGCAGACAGTCATATCGATAAATTTGAAACACATTCTTCTTCCTTTACAGATTTCCATCCATTCTTTCTGTGCCTCTGATTAGTAAATATTGCGATTAAAGGTACTTGGACACAGATTTGAAGTTAATGTTTTCTCATTTTTTCTATATAATATCACGAATTATATATTTTAATAGCATTTCACACAAAAAATAATTAAAAATCTTATTTCATTTAAAAGTTATTAAAACTTTAAATTTTTTGGCGGGTTTGATTGACACATCCTTGCACTTTCACAAATTTTAACTTTATTCTTAATCCTTAGGAAAAGTGGCAATTTTGATGTGTTTTAATGAGAAATATTAAATCTTTCATCAAGAAAAATAATTTTATTCAGAGTAGAAATGTTAGAAAGCAAAACACCTTCACAATTATCATCATTCCGAACTAAGAGATGCGTACAGAGTTTAGCAAATCGAGCACACTCGTGTTATGTACACATTTTTGTTAAAAGGTCTCGAGTTTGTTATTGTTTATATTTAGAATTCACCGGGTGCGTTCAATCGTCACAGTCTGCTTACCACAACTGCACGGACTGACAATATATTGTTTGTTTGTTTTGCTTTCTAACATGTCTACTCTGAATTTTCTGGATTATAGTATTAATATTTTTCATGTATACACAACGAGATTGCCACTTTTCCTAAGGATTAAGAATAAAATTAGATTTGTGAAAGTGCAAGGATATGTCAATCAAACCCGCCGAAAAATTTGAAATTTCAATATCTTTCAAACGAAATAAGATTTTTAATTAATTTTTGTGTGAAATGCTATTATCGCAAATCTCGCTTGAAAGTATTACACTGCGGTCGAAATAGCGTTGCCTTGAGTATTGATACTATTGGATTTGACAATTGAACAATTTGAATCACGGATTGCATTCTATAAAACAAGCGCTTTAATTGGTTCATTAGGACCCGCCCACTCTCGTGCAGTATCCTTTGGCTTTGTAAGTTGGAAAGCGTCCAACGGCCTTGTGACGGTCGAAAACCGATGGTGACTTTTTGAACAAAAAAAAAATAAATAAATAAAGACTAACTTAGTAACTATGAAATCACTTTATAGCATGTGATATATTCCTATCGCAGACTGTACATGTACATCGTTTGATGACAAACACTAATTTCATTTTATTCTACATGTAATTCTGCCGATTTTCTATTCACGGCATTTTCAATTTTCGGTGGTGCAAATTGAAAACGCGTACGTGCGTAGAAAGCATATTCAGCTAATACCGCAGCACCCGTTGAAAAAATATAAATTCATATGTGATAAAACATCGGATTTAATTAAAAGTTTACTGTTTTGTTGTCACGAGTATCAAAAATACCATGTTTCAAATGTGTTTGTGCTACTGCATACCTATTTTTATTGTCGTCATGGCAATATTTAAACTTGCGATCTAAAAAAAACGAAATCCTTGTGCAGTGCACTTTTTACTGTAATGGCGAATATAATTTATATGTTCACTAAAAAATTATTAATATTACTTATATACCAAAATTAAGTACGTTTAATTTTATTGATCATTTTGATATACTGAAGAAAAAACAGAAAAAACGGCCATGTTTTTCAATCGCAAAAATAGGCCCCTGGTGACGTGTATCATTTTAAAAGGCCAGTCCTGGGACAGATATTATTTGAAGATCATTACAGGTTACCCACACTCACAATAATTTAATAAGATTTTACATAGGGGGTCCTCTGAATACTTCGCTCAGAATCGCTCTGTAAAAGGGGCCCTACCACTTGTTTACAAGTTTTCTACAGCTGTTCAATCTTGGAAACATTCCATGAGAAAGTGGGCGTGCTCATAAAAAAGCACCAATCAGATTCTTTGTTGTATTGTATAGTTTGAATACAGCCGAAATGAATTGTAAAACTGTTAAATCCAATCGTGTCGTCATCCAACGCAATGCTGATAAAGTCAAAGTGTATACTTTTGAGCGAGATTTGCGATAAAATATATAATTCGTAATATAATAGAGAAAATAATAACTTCAAATCTGTGTCCAAGTACCTCTAAATCAATATGCAAATATAGGGTGGAGTTAAAATACAAAAATAAGAAAAAGTTTACTCATCCCCGGCACTAGCAAGTAAAAAATGGAAAGGAGGGAGGGTGTCATATTCTACGTGCCTGTGGTTAATTACAATTAAGAGGTGAACTTTTTCAATACCTACTTCTGTCAGTACCAATTTTTACACTACATTTTTCTCACACATAAAGTTGGGGGGGGGGGATAACCTTTCAATGAACATATCCTATAGTATAAGTAAGGTTGGAGAAAAAAGTGCCCTCCCCCAAAAATATAAAAATTTCCCCGTCAAACTCATCTATATGTCGTTGTATGCAAGCAAATTGTACGTTTTCTCACGTGTAAAGAATGGCCCTATTCGGTATAATAAAAACACACGTGTATTTTTATTATACCGAATAGGGCCATTCTTTAAACGTGAGAAAAAGTATAATCTGCTTCCATACAACGATATATAGATGTGTTTGGCGGGGAAATTTATAGTTTTGAGATATTATACACTCTTACATTTTTTTCATAAAAAAGGGGGGTATCATTCATACTTCAGGTGCCTGTGAATGAAACGTTTTCAGTTTCTAATACTTTCAGTGATGGTCATTCGAATCGAAATGAGCCTTCATTATTTTTATATAACTTCTATGATTTAATGAATACTGTTACACAAAACTACCAATTTCAACAATTATAGCTAGAGAGTTATAGCTGACTTTTTCCATTTTTTCACCGTGACGTCATAATCAGATGTGCACAAGAAAGTCGTCCAAATCATATAAATTGCGTACCCAGTTTTAATGACGTCAGCAAACCCGTGACCTACGTTAAAATGATATATAACATGTATATGTAGCTTTTGTTGTCAATTATCTATCTGTCTTTAGATGTGTGACATATACACTTAACAAAACTTCTAAGTGTTCACTTTTATAAATGTACTTATTAAAAACCTACTCTATGGAATGGTATGATATTTTCAAATTATTACAACAAATCAGTCCTCTCAACAATTGTAGAAAGAAAAATAAATATCACCGATGAAAACCAATGATCCATGACTAACCTTAAAAACAATAAATCCTTACTTTGTGGCACATGTTTTGTGTAATTAGTAAATTTCTGTGATCATTATCAAAATTTAAAGACCGGTTTCACTAAAAACACAAAACATTGGCAAAATGACCATTGAGAAAGAAGGGAGAGCCGTTAGAATGTTGATATCTGGACCATCCTCGCACCACGTTTTACTAACTTTTATTTCAGTGTTTAGTTGTACTTGATATTACTTTTAAGAATTAACAATCCGTATCAAAACCCATGTAAACACATTTTTTGATAGGCTGTGCGTCTTTTTCATCGCCAATTTATCACAATTTGAAAGTTTTTGACAAAATTTAACCAAACCGGAAGTGACTTTGTTCTTCGTCTGAGGTCAAAATTTTGCGTCACACCAGATTTAAAGACAGTTAAATTGTCCTGAAACAATGTTAGAAACATAAAAACAAAAGAATTCAATCGTATGAAAATGATATCGTATGAAAAAGAAATCGGTGCTTGTGACAGTCTTATATCAGCTCATGTACTCTGAATCATCCTTAAAGCGATGTCCTTACGTGATAAACGTCCAAGGATATTGACCCAAAAACCTCTGTGTGATGATGCATCTTCAGATCTCCAGATCTGAACCCCATTGAACACATTCTTGATTTTTATACCGTATAAGTAGAAGTTTGAGCGAGGATTTAATTTTGGCATTATTAGCGAGGGTACTGAGATCGCTAAAATTTGATATCGCTAAAAATTAATTGCGTTTTATTTGTAATAGGTTCTTTAATGAACATTTTAAAATCGCTAAAATTACATCTCGCTAAAAATAAAATGCCAGTTTTTAAGGACAAATCGCTAAATTTGCGTCTCGCTAAAATTTCCACTTATACGGTAAGTAATTTTAAGCCCCCCCCCCCTTCTACTCAATTTCAACGGTTTGGAAAAATCTAGGCAGTAGGTGTGGCAGCAGATGGGTCAATCTCATATTCAGGGGTACATTGTATCCAACAGTAGAGTATTTCTTGCAATAAAAGAGCGAATGGTGGTCTTACTCCAAAGAAATATCTTTGTGTGAGTTTTCATTTTGAGGGTACATCATTTCCCTGACACTTAGCTTAAAATTCTTACGAGATACTTACATGAAATTTACGCAACATTGAACTGAGATATGCATTATTAAGCATGAATTAACGAAATTATTAATTGTTTGCATTTTTTCTTTAAAACTTAAAAAATGTTAGGTGAACACTTAGAAATTTGGTTCAGTGTATTGTGAAACACCCTGTATAAGCAAATGTGCTGCAAGGGTTGTTCAGGATTCTTTTTTCTTACAATGATATTTGCTTGTGAGTTCATAGCTCTCATCCCATCGCAAAAAAACGTTTTCACTTTCATGTTCCTTATTACATGTACAATGCATTATAATATTATATGTTCAAACTAATCTATATTACAGCTTCTGTCTACTTAAAATTATGTTAATAAGTACCTTTCAATTACAATTCTTCTAATTTTTGATATTTAAGGACAGATGATACAAACAGACCTTTGTCAAAAAATTTGAAAATAATAACATGGGTCATATTTAAATGAATTAAATGAAAAGAGTTCACCGCGTAGTTTTTAATTTTTTTTCAAATTTGCACAAAAATTGGATTTAAAGTGAAAAATTTTGTAGAGATTAATAATAATGGTTTCAGAAGGGCAGTTTTTTGAACATCACAGAAGGTTTACAAATTCCTCAAATTCAATTTTTTTCCTTTAAGAAAATGTACATACTTGAAAATCGAATCTTACAAATATGATTTAAGCCAATTGAAATACAAAAACACAATCTAATTTTGCAGCCAACTAAATGTATACAAATGTACTTTTAGGAAGAACAAATGATGCTATCAATTAACTTCCGATGCTGATCTTTCCTTAAAAGGAATTCATGTTTGTAGCTGGATCTAGTCACAGTTTTTAAAGGTACCCTTTGAAATGGCCTTTGAAATGGCCTTTGAACTTCATAAATCTTTCGCATGAATACCTTTAAACAATTATAATAAATTTTCTATTTGTATCCATAATGCAAGAATAGGTTTCCCATGTCTACATTCGGGGTTAAAAACTATTAAGATGGAGTTTTTCATCAGCGTTGATAAACTTGAGAAAATATTTTCCATAATACGTGCCTCTTTCGAGTAACATCTTAAATTTGAAAAAAAATATTTTTTTTTTCATTTTATGAATGACATACTCATATTATACTCATATTTAATTCATTAACAAAAAGATTATTTTTTTCATATGATAGTGTCCAATAACTTTGAATACGAGTGAGTATGATTTTGTTCGAGTCAGTCTAATATTTTATATGTACTTCATGGTTTTTGTTTTTATTTGTTAAAAAAGAGGTCGTTTTCATTTCATATTTTTCTAACATCTAGATAGCACGATATCAGCGTGTGATGGATCCGTAAATAATGGTACATCTGTTTACGTAAACTTTCGAAATATGAACAGCCCATGTACATGTCTAATGTTATCCCTCAATTATCCAGAAGACTTTTTGTAAAATCAAATGAAGTTACTATAACCTCCTGTCTAACGGCTATAAAGATAAAGGGCTTTGCTTATACTTGCCCAACAAAAGCCGGACTATTATCATTAGGTATTTTAGTTTCAGCGCTAGCACAGGATAATTCACCTGGCCAGACTGGGCAGTTTTGTCATTGTCTCGAATTTCAAAATTCAGATGAATATCAAAATATAATTAAAACATATATTTTGTATCTTTTAAAATATATAATCCATAACATATTTTCCTTTCTTCATGTATAATTTTACGTTTTTCTACATTATTTTAATATTTCAAAATTAGCCAATATAGTCATCATGCTTTTTTTTTTTTATACCTTTTCCCTTCATTTACTCAGAACAAAATATAGGGGATAAGCGAATTGGAGATGTAGAGGTTCGATGCACAGAACCAAGTGCCTCTGAATTACAAAGCACAAAAATGCTATTATTTGAAGAAACATCAACGAACATCTCAAATGGCGAATCCTTGACAATGTCACCTTCCGCTGAGAATAAATTATTGTGTAAATTTCTTTTCAGTAAAGTTTAGCTAAACCTAATAAAGTTTAAATGTATGACAATGCTTTTCTATTATACCTTTAAAATCTGTTCACATGGGCTGTTTTTCTCATGTTTTCTCTAATTGCTAGCCACTGGCTACCGATCGAAAATCTGTAACGTCGTGTAGCAGATTTCGGATCGGAAACCAGATGTCTATGTGCAAATTTCTCATACCTGCAAAATTGGCGGCTGGGTGTAAATTTGAGCATGTGAACGTAATTGAATATGATCAAAATTTTACTTACATTTGTGTAAATATACACAGGAGTAAAAACTGAATCTAATCAGACCAGAGGCCAATGCATTTTTTATTGTATGTGTGCAATTTAACTCTTAATATATTTTTAATTTCCGCATGTGAACGCACACCAAATTTAACTAACAGTACATTGTAATAGCAACTTGCTTTTGAACCACTATAGCTCTCGAAGAAAATTGTATTCTAAAGCCACTAGCTAGTAGCTTGCAAAAACTTTTTTTCCATTGGCAGTTCAGTAATTGGCCAGATCAAAACAATTACAAGGCTTTCGAATGTTCGTTTTCCTATATAAAACTTCTTAATGAATTGAGAATCGTCAAAACTTTCTGTCATACATGTACTAGTCTGTTGAATTTAGTCTATTGTTCCCTCAAACGACCTAGTCCAGCACAAAAACTTACATGTATTACTGCACTGTAAGGGAATATTCTCCTTCTTTTGAACCTAAAATAATTAGCCATATTTTTTTAAATTTCATGAAGCATTGACATTTGATCTAATTTGGTTTATTTCCAGTAAGAGTTAGCGAATATAATTTTACATCTAGGTACAGATTGCTCATGCATGCATAGTTTCCAGGTGGCCTGCTTCTCCTTTTTCTTATCATTCTTGTTTTTACCGCATTTTAGGTAAATATGTACTTGTAATTTTATTTCCTTACATCTATTTACATAGATTTATAATTTATTAGAGCACACTGTATCAGGATGAAATTTGTCCTTTTTAGGACAAGGTAAATACGTAGAGAGAAACCTTTAAATGCAGGAAATAGTGCAAAATATAGAAATAACGCAAACCAAAATGGTTTACCAGATAACCCTCCTTACCATTCTTCTAAACATGTAGGGGATACTGAGAACGGTACAGTAATGGGACAACAATGCCTTCCAATGCCTAAAAGAAGTTGGCTTCAATTTTACTTCTGGAAAAACAACGTAATTGTATACTCAAATTTAACATGTTTTTAATTCTTCGAAATCTCACTCCAACTTGTAATACCGATAATGAAATTGATCTATGCTGAATTTTTAAACTTAATAAGCAACAAAGAAACAATGCTGAGAACTGTATGCAACTCTTTTACAAAACTCTAAATCTTACATATAACAAATTTTAAACATTTGTAGAAGAAGAATTTCAATACAATGTGCAAAAGCGCATTTTAGAAGCGGTGTTTATCAAATTAAAAAATATCATTTTTTAACTCATGGAACGAATTTTCTTAAAAATCAGAAAGATGAAAAGTATGATCGTCAGTTAGTTTCTCTCAGTTTTCAGCATTTTAACAAACCCTCTCTCTCCCTCTTAATTTTTTAGGAATTTTATTTAATTGTCATACACAAAACAATTAATCTTAATTCCAAGTCGTGTCCTTACTATTACAGTCTTTTCTTCACAAGAATTCTGTGCTTAAAGTATTTTCGCCCATTTTTAAGGCTTTTTAAACATTAAATGAATACATATAGTTTTTTTTTTAAAAGTTACTGACTACAAATACCATTTTGTTTCTAACATATTTCATTTTAAGTTTATACTTCATATATTAGCAAGATTTATACATTTTATTATAACAACTTATTGTCTGTTTGTCGTTAAATTCGCCCATTGTCTACATGCATTCCTTATTGATTGAGGTGTGTATAATTTAAATCTGCTTTGTGTTACACATGTACTCATCATTTCATCTTTAGACCAAAACCGTATAATTGTGTACCCTTCAATACATTTTTTATTTGATGGAAAATGTCACCTTTTCTATACTGCAAATATTTAAAGAGATGAAAATTCGCCGATCTACGACTTCTCGTCTCTTGAAATGTCTGCATTTTGTACAAATCGGATTTCACACTTCAGTTTTCCGCATGGTTGCTCAGTTTGAAAATAACCTACCTATTTTTAACTTTTAAAAACCGATCTGAAATATATCCTGCTGTCGTTAATGATTTGTTTTCTTCCTGGTTGCCCCAAGATGAAATGGAGTATCTAAGCGTTTTTATTACTATCGGGCTTTTCTTAAAAGTTTTCGGTGAGTTAATCCAATCATGTCTATTTCTTTTTATCAAATCGATATTGTCGACATCGCAATGTAGACAGTGTTAACACCAGATAATGTTTACACCGTCTACATTGTTTTTATTTCTTTATTGATATTATCAACAAAACACTGGCGATAAAGACGATGTGATTGATGTAAGCTAAAAAATAGAATAAAATACTGAGATATTTTATCGAAATAGCTTAACACGTTACAGTAGCATGCTAGTTGAATAAGGAACAATGTATTACACATAACAACAATGTCGACAATATTGATACAATACAGTGACATACATCATGTAATAATTCATTGCTGACATTCCCCTGTTTATTTTTAACAACTTTCAGAATGTAGAGTCTGTTATTATCTCTTGTTTCTGTTGCTTGTGGTTGAAAGATTGTGTTATACATGTAGAGTTTTTGTTGTTTCTTTGTAATTTTGGCAATCTAAAAAATAGTGAATCCGGAAGAATAAAATGTCATTTTTTTACAACAGCTTTGATTATACTTGTATATTTGGTCAAAAACAAATAACAGTTTGTCATTCCCTTGCTAATTATAACTTTATTACAAAGATGTTGATGGCTTCATATGTAATTATTTGGGTACTTACTATCCCAAAATGTGTATTGGATGATGCCATATTATGACAAGCACTGTGTGTCACAAGAATATTCCAAGTATGTACTTAGAAATATAAGAATGAATCAAATATGAAATTTAAGTTTAATGAAAGTATAGTTAAAAGAATTCCTTTCTTAAATCTTATTTTTAGGAAGCTGTCCACAGAACAGTGAGTAATTACATTTATATAATATAAAGATATATATGGATATAACTGTAGATTTCTTATTTCTCACGGGTACTTTTTATCGCCAACTAGCTTTTAAACGTCAAATCTCGAGAATTATTACATGTATTAACAGAATGGACAGTTGCTCAATGGATTTTCCATATATTTCAGCACTATAAAAATAAAAGCGAGTAAAATTTTTGCGAGTGAAGCTTCTCGCGAATTTACGTGGAAATTAATTCCTTGCGTTTTATTAGGAATCTACAGTATGTATTTTTTAAGTTAATAATATTTGATACATAAGGAACTCTATTCTCAAGCCCAAAGAAGTCGGTTTTCCATATTTTCCCCAAAAGAGATTTATCACATATATCAAAGATTATTAAGAGCATGCTTTAGCCAAATTACAGAGTTAAAATTTAACATTAACTTTTTATTTATCATCTTTAATTTGAATTGTCTAGTTCAATTTATCAAAAAAAAAAAAAATACAACTGGTATTTATACCCAAAACAATTTATGAAAACACATACGTACGTGCAATATTATTTTAAAATCCATCATTTCTCTTTTTCAAGAGCCCAATCCAAAGGTAACTAGCTGTGATGGAACAACAAAAAATGGAACACAAGTTTATATTGACTTTGAAAAGATAAATAAACCGTGTAACTGCATTGCGACCCCAGCATTTGATGGTGAATTGCTTGTGGGAGCAGAAGTTACAGTTTATCCCTGTGATGCATATGTGAAAGTGAACAGCACTTTTCTTTTCAACTGTAAAGTAAAAAGTGAATATGTAGCTTTAAAAGTTCAGAGTTCAAATCCAGTTACAGTAGAAGCTGACTACAAATCAGAGAGTTCTCGTAAAGGTTTTTACCACTGTCTTCTTTTTAATGAAAATATGGGTGGTAAGTTAACCTTTGTTATTTTCTATTAATCTAAAACTTAAAAATCTTAATATCGATCTATGCTTTTTGTAAATATAAGAGTTTCTAACATATATATTTAACCTGAACTGAAATTAAGTACAGTGTAATTAAATATTGTTTATAATTATAATCATGAACTCAACTTATGACATTATTTTGAAAGTAAAAAGTGAAATATTCTTTTTTTATTCAATACATTCGTATTGCTTAGATTCCTCTTCCATACGTGACTATTTAGGAAATAATTTCTCAATACTGAGGTCAAATTTTACTACTTAGAAACTTAAGAATAGTGAAGAAAAAAACAGTTTCTTTTTAGAAATGCCAAAGAAAAACATGCAAATGTTTTTGTCTGTGAAAACGTTTGCATTGCTTTGAATAACTACACAGAAATCTTTGATTAGACTGTCACAATATTTGTTTGAAAATGCATTTAATATTTTGAAATAAAAATATATATGTAAACAATCTTAATCTTTGTTATACACTCTTAAGAAAAAGAAACTCATAGTAGAATTTTAGTGACACATTGAACTAAGATTATTTAGTAAAATGATGCATTGATAAAACAGAAATGTAGTAAGCAACAAGAATACTATCTAAATGTCATGATTACTCAACAATCTTAAAATTATAGTCAGTTTAAGGCCATTAAAGATCAAAATCTG